>NC_068939.1:14546196-14846196 GCF_016801865.2 Culex pipiens pallens
TTTGAACTAAAACAAAACAACGGGACCGCGCCAATCGTTACATAGCTCAACGTCCAAAGATCCAGATAAACCTCGATCTAAATTGTGAGACCCCATCATAAGCTCGCTCGCTCACATATCATAAAGCCAACTTTCTACTTATGCTAATCGAGTGCATCCAGATTAGGCATCTCTCGTATACGAGAGCGAGCTTAAAAGACTCCAACATCGGAGGTAGCCTCAATCCAGCGCGCTCGCACTCCGTATAAGCGCAACCATTTTGGACCGTAATATGTTTAATTAGTTACAGTTAACTTTACTTTTTTGCTGCGTTTCGTGAATTGTGCACACACACACACATCGCAAAAAATGCGCGCGCTCAGCTTCTTGCTTATCGCATCTCTTTCAGAGACTTGGAGTCGAGCCGCCGCCGCAACGCAACGCAAAACAGGTCAGCATTTAATTTTAAAAAAACTTAATTATGCAGAAAAGATGAAATGCTTTCTTCGGCTTCTTCTCGAAACTATTCGTTCTTACGTCGACGACGTTCCGGGTTCTGGAGGCTGCGAAGAATACAGCCCGTTTCAGGCCAACTCAGCACAACACATTACGGTCTCGGTAAGTAATTAATTTTGTTAATGGGCCAAAGTTTCGCCTTTAAAAGGGTAAACAATTTATGGTCCCCCTCCATTACCTCTGTTTAGTATTCGGGAACCGCCCGCGCAAGCAGGCGCTTGGACATTGAGCATGGTCAGGTTGATGCAGGTTTGTTGTGCGAGGAGGGGTCTTACCTGAAAGGGAAGAAGAAAAAAGGGGTAAACATTAGTTATTTGGGTATATAGGTGTTGAATGGAAATATCCAGCAAACTAGAGATAATAAAATGCACTCGAAAGGGTTGTTTGTGATTCATGATTTGAATACTTCAGAATGGTACTATTTGAGACAATAGATGTTAAAAGTGGATATTTTAACATTAAATTTGTTTTGGCGTACTTGGCAAAGGCTGTTATTTTTAACAGTGCCTCACATCTTATAACATTTGTTTCAAAAGTACAAAAAAAAAACGATAAATTTGTTAAAGAAATTTCAAAATTAAACCTAGTTCTGTTCGGATCCCTTTAAAAATAAATAAATATATTTTGGTTAATTCAAAATAGTATATTTTTATATGACTTTTCTCAGTTTAACTGTTCAGTTTCGAACATTATTTAAAGTGTTTAAACATCTTTTTTCTTTTTTTTTTCCTGTCATTTTCGTACGACGACAAAGCCTACTTTTTTCTACCGAAATGGATGCTGAAAAGTTGAACTTTTCAGCAATTTTTTTGAAAGGTAATGCTTTTCAACATTGTTTTGATTTAAATGATGGATTGACTAAATGCATGGACTAGCGATGGAATAATCATCATCAAAAGAAAATCATTAGATGTTCATCAAGAGAAAAAATCCGAAGGGAGCATGGCTCTCCTCTCTCGCGCACGAAAGATCGGTAAAAGAAATCTAAAAAAAATCATCATCTTGATTATTCGGCGGAACATCTTTTTCACTACTACACTTGCAAGTGTAACGTCACACGTCGAAATGTGACCTGTCACATTTTGTAGATGGGCAATGTGTGTAAACAAAGTGAAATAAATATTTTTAAGTGGTGCTGACAAAGAAATTCACAAAAAATCATCAGCAGATTGATTTTGTTGGAGAATTTCGGGAGCGATTTTCTTTTGCGTGATTTGCATTCTCTCTCTTTCGCGGGTGAAGAAAGTTCGCAAGCGAAAATGATTTTTTTACGATTATTCTATTCCTGGCATGGACATTTGACTTATAATTTCATTCAAAGGCTATTTTTTCGGAATTGAAAAAAAAATGTATGGAACTCGTTACAAAACTTGATTTTTTCAGCACTCGGCGTATTTATTCTACTCGGTAAACCTCGTTGGATAGTAATCTAGAAATGTACAGCTCGTGCTGAAAAAATCTTCTTTTTGCAACTTGTTGCATAAACTACAATTCAATGAACTTAACTTGAAATTGAACTAATTTTTTTTATTTTGTTTTTTTTTAAATAAAACTCTTTAATAATCAACCAAAGTATCATTTTGAAGAGCTTAACCATTCTAAATCTGTTTCGTGACCGTTTTTTTAGAAATGGTCGCATTTTAACCTTTTACTACTTTTTCAACAACCTTTGACACTGTAGGACGACGACACATGGCGCTACTCATTTCGCCATTCTGGCTGGGTGCGGGGCCGACCAACCCTATAGGAAAACAACCTTCAGAATAACGTCGGGTGGCGCCACGAAAATGCCCAATTATTTCTCACATTTGCATGGCTGCTTTAGTGGCCAACGGTAGCGTGATTTTGTTTTTCCCGGATAGTGGGATTGTTGGATGGGTAAAGTGGTCAAAATTTGTTTTTTTTTTCGCTCACTAGTTCACCTGATGGAATTGCCACTGAATCCTCATGAACTTCGAATAAAAATGGTTCCATTCACCACAACCTGACCTTCCCGAATGATTGGCGCTCTAATAGCATTCTTGAACCTGGCCAGCGCGGTTCCGACAATCATTCGGCCAGTGAATGATGATCTGGTGTTTTTCCTTCTCTTCTGTGTGGTTTTGTTTTGCTCCAGTGCCGTTCAACTTGGAGTGCAAAGACCACCACCCGAGGGACGACACACTCTTATCGCGGCCCACAGCAGGTTCACAAACATCGTGGTACTTTGGTGGTTCAAAATCAAACACTTTTTCATGAAGCCGGCGCAATCTTGAGTTAAACAAAATCAGTTTCGAGAGTGTGTTGTTTGCTTGTTTGAACACAAACTCTCTTTTGAAAATTGAACGAGAAAAGATTGATGGTATTGAATGTGTCGAAAAGTGTGACATCAAGAGACGTTGTCCGTAATTTGGTCAGTTTGTTTATTTTGGATTGCATCACAGTTAAAAACAGATTTATTTTTAAAAATAATAAAAAATGTCAAAAATTATAACTTTTTATCTGTAATATTTAGTTTTAGTTGTGCTTTACTTAGTGATGATTTCCAAGATAAATTATGTTGGTAACAAATTAAAAAACAAAAAATTTAATTTGTTCAAGTGCACTCTTATCAGTTGTTTTCGAAATCAATCACTTTCTTCATATCCGGGTTGAAATTTTCAAACAAAAAATCAAGTTCTAGATGCTTTCAGATCTGATTAGAAAGTGATAGGTGACAGCCGTTCTTTTCTTCATCGCGTGTCACTGACACCGTCGTGGTCAAACGAGAGAAGGTGAGTGCGTTTTATGGAGTCCGTAAACTAGGCCACCCAGTAATTATGGTAATTGGTTTGTGGCCGTGGCAGCTTTTTTACTCTCCTTGCTGGCCTTTTTGGGCGGGTCAACAAACAATTTAGGGTGAAGGATTCGGTGGTGGCCTTGGGTTGTGCACGTGATGCATGCTAAACGGGATTAATTGCTTGGGGTGATATGGACAGGTTAAGGGCGGGATGTTTACTGTTATTTGAACTTGTTTGATATTGCAATCTCGAGATAGTTAATTTCTTCAAAAGTCTAGTTTCAACTAAAACGTTGGCATTTCCACAAAGTTGCAACTCAACACCAACAGAGAATCGCTGCTGAATGGTAACACAAATCAATCTCAATTGAAAAATTAGACCGCCTGCGCCATTCTCCGGCGGAATCCCCTGCTGGTCCCACGATGGACCCTACAGCACCAACCATCAACGACAAAGAAACACCAATCTAGAGCAAACATCTTAGGGTCCTCCCCACCACTTGAGTCTCGAAATTGAAAGCTTTTGTACGACGACGACGACTTCGTTGACAACCATCATGCTTTCGACGCGAAGAATGTGCAATTGTCAAATTAAATTTGCGCTCGAGTGGACTGGATGTTGTAAGCCTCTGCGCTCGTTAAGTCCAAATTGACAACGATTTCCTGAACCACTTGTGTGTGTTGCAGAACTTCATCTGGGGACGCTTGCGCTTATACTTGCAGTCGTCGTCATCTCAAGTAGCGTGACGGAAGTACGCATCTAATTGACAAAACCAGTCCAGCGCAATTCTTTCGAGCGCGCACTGCATTTGCGGGTGTAATTTGCCATCCAACTTTATGTAGAGTGAGTGCAGCGCTGAGCTGCACCATCTGTGAACATCTGTGGGGTGCTGGGTGGTGAAAGTACTTTTTTCCCGAGCCCCGTGCTGGCGAAGAGCTCGGCGTAACTTCGCTGAACTAGATTATCTCTCGCGTGTATTGTATATATGGATAGATATTTTAACTCAACCTGCAACTATTCTCTTGAACGCGCGCGTAATAAGCGCAACGCAAACGATGATCAACCCTCAGCTGGGCGGAAAACAAGTCGCAGATCACGGCTCACAACTGTCTTCACCCAACTGTCACAACTCACTTACCATAACTGTAAACTCTAAATCCACTGCAAGCTGTGTTGCAAATAAACCTCACTTTCCAAAACTTGCTAATCACAACTCTCTGCTCAAATCTCACTACTCATTACTCACTTCTCACATACTCACATATTTCAGCTCACTATTTTCTACTCGCTCAACTACTCTTTATTCATTACTCACAGGTTTCTTTTTCCTATTCCCTACTCGCAATTTGGTTTTAGACGGTTCACTACTCTCAACAATTCAGTACTGAGTTGTGAGTATTTCTACGAGATGTGAATTGCACGTACGAATTTTATGTTGGAAGTTGTGACTAATGAGTGCCGAGTCTAATGTGGTTTTATTAAGTGATACTTCTCACAACTTTTTTCTCACTATTCAAAACACACAACTGGAAGCTTTCTATCCATCACTTAAGTGAGCACTTCCCTCACCAAACTGCTCACAACGGTCAATTCACGATACTCGCATTTAATCATTCTTGAGATTTAAAATGCATGCACGAATTTTAAGTTGCTAGTTGTGAATACTGAGTGTCAAGTCTGG
Source organism: Culex pipiens pallens (assembly GCF_016801865.2). Lineage (NCBI taxonomy): Eukaryota > Metazoa > Arthropoda > Insecta > Diptera > Culicidae > Culex > Culex pipiens. The sequence goes on from NC_068939.1 coordinate 14,551,132, forward strand.
TGTGGATAGTAGCGAGCGATAAGATGTTCATATACAACGCACTGCTCTTAACCTGTGTTACAAAAGTCTACCTCACTCCTCAAAACTCGCTACTCACAACTTTCACCTCACTATTCACTGTTCGCAATTAATAAGATTTACACTCACAGTCGATGGCCCAAAACACATAGCTGGGAGCTCCCTACTTACAGCTCACTTCTCTCCACTCGCTTCTCTCAACTCATAACTCACAATGTTTAACTCACGATTCCCTTCTCGCAAATTGTCAAAACTGAGTTGTGGGTTGCCAAATAAATCGGGGAATGCCAGATTTTTATTTTTTTGCCAATTTCCAAACTATTTGATTTAATTGAACGAGTAAAAAGAAAATTCGAAAAAATCGCTAAAATTTTAATTTAAATATAAATTCAACATTTTTGAGTCCCAAAAACTCAATTCAATCAGATGAATTCAACGAACTTTTGAGTCTTTGATAAACATTTCAAAACCTTCCTTTCCTCTCCATTCATTACTGTTAGATTTTTGTCCGCCAGATTTTGTATCGGTACTTTGCCAGATTTTCCTCAATTTTGACCTGGCAACCCTGATTGCATGTGCGAATTTTATGTTGGGAGTTGTGGCTTTAAGTGTTGAGACTTATGTGGATAGTAATGAGTAAGTGATGAGATTTAATTTACTCACTTAGTCAAGCCACTGTAACCTGGTTTACAAACACGAACCTCACCATTCACAACTCACAACAAGCATCTCACTGTTCACTATCAGCAATTTATTAGACTCACAGCTCACTACTCAAAACGGTAAACTTGCAGCTCACAGCTGTGAGCTCACTACTCGTAACTCACAACTCACTTCTCTCAACTAGTTGCGCACAACTTCCAAAATAGTAAGTTTCTATTTTTTGTTGGAAATCATGAGATAATCACGAATAACTCATTTCTCAAAATTCAATGCAACTTGCGTTACAATAATATACATCTTATTTCACAGTTTTGCAATTCGCCATATTGAGGTGGTTATCGAGTGCTTTGTGATCTCACAGTTCACACAACTAGGAGCTCACTACTCCTTACTCACTACTCACAACTCACTTCTCACGCCTCGTAGCTCACTACTCACTGCTTTCAACTCACTATTCTCACTGTTTAGAGTTGCGAATGATGAATAATGAATGTCACATCTAAAGTTGTCAGTAGTGAGTAATGAGATGTTTGTAGCGAGAAGTTCAATTTAGTGAGTTTTGATAACCGAGTGAGTCCCCTTGAGGGTTAAAAGCGCGCACAAATTCGCGCAACCTCATCTCGTTGGTGGGATCCACGTTCCGCGTAGTGGTTGCGAGCTTATTACCGATTATGACCTGCCCTCGTCCAACCAGCAACTCACTCGGTTGCAAAAATCGGTGTGTTTTGATAGTAATTTTCGCTCGAATCTCATCAGATCTGCGCAAAAATGGGAGTAAACCCCGATGGTTAGTGGTTAGATAAAGCTCAGCATCTCTCCAACTGACTGCTGCCGAGCGAGAGAGAGAGAGAGAGAGAGATATTGCACGGTTCGATGGATGCGAAAAGTTTTGGCGCAAAAGAAAAAGCGGCGATGCTTTCACGAGAGCGGCCAACATTAAGCGCTGACCCGTTTAATCCATTTATTTTCATAAACTGAACTGGGTATGGTCGTGGTCTGTGTGGTGGGTTGTTACAGGGAAAGGTAATTTTCGGGGTTGGGAGTTGCTCAGCGCGGAAAATTGCGGGCTTGTTAGAGTGAGGAAAAGTACTATGGGTGAATAGTTTATCGTGATTTCTAATTTCTGGGCGGCTGCGGTGGAAGACTTAATACAAGCAATCATGGCGTTTAAATGGATTTCAAACGATGGAGGAACAAGTGGTTCGTGATTAGAGTAGGTTTAATACTGCTTGAACCCTTGTTTTAGGTTGGTGCAGTTGTTTCATGAAGTTATCTTTTTGAAAGCGGAAAGATTTAACTGAAGAGTTAAATTATGAAAATGATTTTTGACATGTATTTTAGTCACTTTTTAATTATTTAGCTGATCTGTTTTAATTTTGCAAATTATAATTAGTAACATTAACGATGAGCAACAGAAGCAAGTGTTAATTTTAATCAATTTTGTGCAAACTGATAATAAAATTAGCAAATTGATAAGTCAAACAACAATCAAAACCTCTTGCCATAAACACTTCGTCCAATTTCGTCACTCGCATCCCATGACAAAAAGCAAGTTAAAATTCCACACTTCCATGTAAAGCATCCCATCATCATCGTCGATGTTCCCGCTGGAGCCGCACAAGCTGGCGCGTGTTTGAATTGGTTGCCCGCCCCTCCCCGCGGCTGAATTATTCATGGAATTCGCCCGTCAATTACCCCCGCGGGAATCGTGGCCGAGCTACTGTGCCGGAGGAATTCAAATATGGCGGCTCCTCACTCTCTCTCGCTCCTCATTCTATACATGTATTTAAAACGAATAACAACAACGAAAACTGCACTGATAACGGCTACGTTTTGCTGACAAGTGGAATGTTATTTTTGTGTGTGTTCCACCAGAAGAGATACCGCCCAAAGTGGTCTTCCAAAATAAACAATAAACAAGCTGTGTTTGGATTTGGGTGGGAAGTTTGAATCACTGTTGCTAACCCAGCCGGAATCATCCGGATGTGTGTTACTCATCACATTTCTGCGTTCTGGATTTAAATCACAATTTTTTGTCGGTGGTTTTGACGAAGGGTAAATCTTGAAATTTTAATAAGAAATTCCATTTATATTTGTACACGCAAATTTTTTTACGAGATTTCATCCAGCCCAATTCTGCTTGCACACCGTCGTCACTATTACAATACGCTCTTGAATGGTTCACTAAACACGAAACTATTTATGATTCCAAACGAGTGAACACCAACACGGGTCACCGCCGCCGTCGTAGCGCGACAATAAATATCGCTCTGGAATGCCACACATATTGACCCTGAAAAATATTTCATACTTCATTTGATTGAATTTAACGACGGGTGACCTCGATCGGGGTCCCCCCAACCCAACCTACCATTGTCAACGCGTGGTCGACCCTCTGGCCAATTTGACACAGAGTCGGCTTGGAGAAATTTGGGTGGAACTTTGGAACGTGGAGAAGAGTGAAACTGAAATTTCCCTTTGGAGGTGTTTTGCTACATTAGGGGAAATATACCCATTTTAAGCCTAATAAGCGGTCGTGTTTGAATGATGCTGGATAATCTGGATTGTTCATGGAATTCGCCCGTCAATTACCCCCGCGGGAATCGTGGCCGAGCTACTGTGCCGGAGGAATTCAAATATGGCGGCTCCTCACTCTCTCTCGCTCCTCATTCTATACATGTATTTAAAACGAATAACAACAGCGAAAACTGCACTGAAACCAAGTACACCAACGAGTAGAGCAACTTTTTGTGAACATTTATGTTTATTTTCACTTTTACTAAAAGTTATGCTATTCCTTTTACAAGCATTTAAAAAAAATATTTCCCAAATGCATTCTAATCAGTCGAGTGCATTGGGCCACGCCCATTTTCCTATTTTCAGCTTAGTTCTTTTTTTCTTCCAGCTTTCTTTTGGGTCTGCTTAGTGCTGCCAAACTTGATGAAATTTTAAGCGAACACTCACGAAAAGTAGCATTTATAGAGAAAATTTCCTGGCATCACTGGCTCTCTCCAACAGGCGCTGCTGGTGGTGTTGGTGGCCATCCTTTGTTCTTTATATTTGACTTCGCTTCTCGCTCGGTTTTATTCAGCCTTCGATTGGAATGGGTCGTCAAAATTCAAACGTCAAAAGACTTGGCGCGTTTGTTTTTTTGATGGCGCTTGCTAATTATTTACATGTTTCGGGATTCTTTTTCAAGTGAGTGACTAACTAATGTGTAAAAGAACATGTTGCCGGTAGTAGGAAGCAATTTTATATCTCAAGCGCTTTGAAATCGTTAGCGCAAGTGAAAAGATATTGATGGCGACTTTCGTTAAGCAGTTAACCTCGTGTGGATGTGTGTGCCACCAAAATGATAAGAAGGTCTCGCAAAATAGAAATTACGATCAAAAGTGCATTAAATTTGATCTTTTTGGCCAGTAAATGGCGTATATTTGCGTGCTTACTCGAGGCGGTGCTGTTTCTGGTAAGTTTATAGCCTAAATAGTATTTTTGGAGCTTTAATCGAGCATCAAACTCTCCATATGACGAAGAAAGGTGTTTGATTAGAAAGGGTATATTTCCCCTAATGGGCCTATTTTACAACCTGCAATCATTTTAATTTTTAGTAAATGTTGGACGTTTGGATAATTTTCAGTAACTTTTAATTTTTCGTATATTTTTATCACATTTAATGCTATACAATAAGTCAGAATCAACAAGTTGGATTGAAAAAGAAAAGCTTACTTCAACTGGTAATTTTTCTTTACATTCAGAACTCATAAATTGTAAAACTGTAGAACATACGTTTTGATCTCCTTATGGCTTTCGCGAATATGTAAAAGCATGGTTTTTAAAAGACTTATTTGATTAATTTGGAGTACTTATAAACAAATAAAAACAATCAAAATATCAAAATGCATTCCATTTAAACTTTTCCAATAAACTGCACATGACATTCCAGAGACCATTAATCCGTTTGCATTCGCCTTACATATATTTCGCCACTCAACCCTGTACTCAACGCTGTACTCGGCAGCAGCAATGTCGCAATACTGTCAAGTGCAAGACAATGTTTGACTATATTCCCAGATGGGCCTAACCCTTTTGCTACATTGCTGTGGCAGTGCACCGCTCGTTGAATCAACGCGGTTCCAATTCCTTTCAATTAAAGGCCAAATTCACTCCACCAAAGCGATCGTAAATTTCAATCAACTTTGTTCTAGAGCTCCGACGAGGGACCACGAGGGAGCTTACGAAATTTACCTTCCAAAGCTGTGTAGCTGCACTGCACTGACTACCCACCCCCCACCTCTCCGATGTACACAAAGCTCCACCAAGTAAACACTGTGCTTGGCTTGAAGTGCACGTGTCCGCAGCTGGTGGCCATTTCCCAAACTGGTCCGCTACGTGAACTCGACTCGCGCTGCGAGGCAGTTTGTGTCTAGACTCATGACCAGAGGCCCACCGCCAGCGATTTTTTTCCCTTCTTCTTCTTCTTTGCTTTGGCTGAACTAAAGAGTCACATATTTTGCAACCTCCTTCGCTGCTGCCGCCGTTCGTCGTAGTCAAAGTCGTGGCACGGACTTGCGCCAAGTACACGAACCTCCTATGGCTTTAATCGCCAAGTTGCGACGGGGTTGCAGCACCAGCAGCTGATTGGCGGATTTCATGTGTTGCTCACAGCTATTGCGGAAACTGCTGCTTACTGACTGACTGCAGTGTGTAGTTAGTTCGTACGAGGGGCTACTCAATGGCCGCCAACAGCCGCCTGGTTCTTGTGCAACATTCCAAAAGCGGTGCAATCCGCGCGCCCCTAGACTGGAATTCCGCAAGTTGGTCCACATATCCGACGCCAACCAAATTGACCCCCTCGGAAGGTAGCAGTAACCTTGGAACCTCTAAACGTTCACTTGGCGAATGCTAATCGGTTGTGAGCTGTGTGTGTGGAATGGAGTGTGGAGTCGGTTGGCTTTCCGGTCCGTGCTGCCGCCATTTAATGGGCGGATGATGACGGCAGTGGCGACGGCAGGTCAAAGTTATGGGACCCAACGCCGGTTTCCGGACGAGTTGGCTTGAGGGCTTTTGAGTGGGAACTCTTTGAAGAGAGGACCTCAGTGCAAAATATGGTTTTATATGGTCGGAGAAGTGTTCAGTTTTTTATTTAAATTCAGCTATAGAAAAGAGCTTTTTATGCATTTAGCATAAACCTTTTAAAAACTTGTTAATTCACACTTATTAAAAAGAATTAAATGTGAAAAAACACAAAAAAATTAAAAGCGGCTGAAAATACAAAAAGTTTAGAATAGACAAAAGATTTAAAAAATCGCACAAATAAAAAAAAATAGAAATGAAAGAATAAAACATTAAACGAGACATTTTATTTGCAATGTCTAAGTAGCTCCTGTATGTCTGATTTTCAATTTAAAAAAAATATTTCAAAATAGAAATACACTATGAAAACAAATTTACCTATATTTCAAAATTCAAGCCTGATTGTTTATTTTAGAAAAACGTATCACCAAACGCTTTTAAATTATTAATGTTTTTGCTACACACAAAAAATATTTCCGAATGTTACATCATTCATGATGTAACATTTTTGCACGTCATTTAACATTCGATTATTTTTTTTCGTGTCGAGTAAATTCACTTTTTTTTCTGTGTTCTATCACAATTTGCAAAATATCAATGAATTTATGAAAATATTTTTTTGCAATTCCGTCGTGAAACTACTTACTCCTGTCATTCTTGAACGACGAAATAGCCTACTTTTCTGTGCCAAAAATAACAGAATCGAATAGCAACACTTTTCAAAATAAATGCTGAATAGTTCTACTTTTCAGCACTGAAATGGGTGCCGAAAAGTTGAACTTTTCAGCACTTGTTTTGAAAAGTATCACTTTTCAAAAAAAAAAATATTTAAACGATTTATTGACTAAATACATGAAAATTTGACTTGAAATTTTCCCCCGATGGGTGTTTTTCGGAATTGCAAAAAATGTTGTATGGAACTCGTTACTTGATTTTTTTCAGCACTCGTCGTATTTATCAAACTCGGTGAACCTCGTTGGATAAATGTACGACTCGTGCTGAAAATCCTCTTTTTGCAACTTGTTGCATAAACTACTATTTTCCAAACTTTTACGCTCTGCCGAGATTACTAAATACGACGAGTGCTGAAAAAATCGAGTTGTGCACAGTGTCGAAAAGTGTACCTTCTCGATACTCAAATAAAACGAGTGCTTTAATGACCTTTTCAGCACTGTTATTTTTGATGAAGATAGATAGGCCGTTTCGTCACTACACAATAACAGGAAAAGTAAGTGTTTACAAAACGGATTTGCAAAAATAATTCCATAGCACTTTTGTTTGGACCTTCCTCATATGTATTTGGAGACTTGTGTGCAAGAAACAGTGACGCAAAATGCCAATTTTGGACCTAAATTATGGATGGACGACATAAAAAATTAGAAGAAATTTGTGAAAAACTGGAGAATGGAAAAAACACTGTTCTTTTGTTGTTTTTCAGTTTTTAATGTGATTTAGAGTCGTTTTCAGTATCGTCAGTACCGTTTTTGCATAAAATGTTATGACCCAATCTCACCCCAGTCCCAATTTCAAACCTGTTGACGGCAATGCACCTGCTGATTGCCATAATAGAATACTTTTTATTTTTTGGACTTTTTTCCGTGCATGCACGGAGAAAAAAGAGTGCTCAAAATCGTGAACAAGCTTTCATTCAAATGGGAACTACGAACAAAGTGTTCAAATCCCATCGTACGTTTTTCATGAACGCTTGTTCACGATTTTGGGAGCTCTTTTTTTCTCCGTGTGCCAACAGTAGCAGCACTCTGCCTGTCCTACATATTTGAGAAATTCGCGTTTTTTATTCTCTCAACTTCTTCCATCGAAGCTGATGATGATGAAGATGCTGACGATCTCTTTCCCAGAAAAAAAGACCGCACAAAAAAAGGCAAGCAAAATGCACAAGATTGTGGGACTGATTGCAGTTTTTCCCGGGCTGTCTGCAGTTTGGTGGAAACAGAAAAAAAAACAAAGCCGCAAAAAAGAACCAGAAATATTTCAATCATCTTTCCGCATACTCGGGCCCGGCTTCAATGGGGCAAGAAGAAGTGAGAGAGAGCCAATTCAAGTGCGCACACACCAGCAAAAGCGGGATATTTCTTAATCAACTTTTTTGTTTTCGTTTTTTGGAGCTGACCAGTGTAATTTCGTGAGCTTTTTTTTTCTTTTTTCGACAATACATTTAATTTATGAAAAATAATGTTACAGATACTTTTAAAAATTTTAAGCCCTTTACAATGTTATTTTACAATATTCTAAAATTCGTACTCAAATCAAAAGATACACGGCGCGTCGTCGTGCCTCACTCGATTCTTCTCACAAATTGTGTTTCTTTTTCGGGGTTAAGCTAACCGTTTGATTTCACGCTTATTGCGCAAATCGAAAAAATGAAAGGAAAAATCCGAGAGGCAAAAAAAAACAATAAACCGAAAACCCGAGTGAGCTTCGGTTGATGATTTTTTCCGTTTTGGAGAGTTCTTTTTTTTTTGCTACAAATTGGAAGGTGAAAATGAAACGTTTCGCACAAACTCACTCACATGGTAAGTGTGTGTGGTTTGTGCTGATGTTATTGTTTACTTTCTGGGTCTGGCAGAGAGCAGAGCAGAGTAGGTTCCGATTTGGGCCACAAACTGTTGTCGGTAGGGCCACTGCACCGCACACCGGCCAATCAGTTGCGGTCCGATTGGGTTCGATGATTGCTTTCTGTGTTGTTTTTTAGGTCTGTTGTTTCTTTTTTCAATTGTACCTCTTTGAGGGAATTGAAGAAGATTTGAGGATTATGGCTGTTTGGTTTTGATTGAAATCCAATTGAACAAACACCTGTTCGATCAAACATTTGGGTCGTTCCTATAGGCAAGTTTAAGGTCAATAATTATGTTAGGTAGAATTGAGGACTATAATTGGTTTTTGGTTTCACACACCAAACATTTACAAAAAAAAATGGTACAAAGTCATGCTCATGCTTTGACGTTTGCAGTGCTGCTAGTTTTCTGGTTCAGATGAGTGCAGTAGTGCTAGTTTGATTCCTTCCAAATAACTTCTCGTCTAAACTTCACCACTCACACTCTGTCAACTACTGAAAATTACTCATTCAAATCTCGTCCTCCGGCACGACCAGCTCTAATCGCGCAGAAATTTCTGGTTCTGCCACATTTTTCAAATTCCATTCTTCCCCCCTCGTCCACCGTCCCCAACCGATTCATATATTTGTAAACAATCATCACGATTGTCAGGTTTGCCCAGTCGCTGCTACTGTATATACTGTTGTCTCTTTCGTGCGTACGATCGCCTCCAGCCAAACAAACAACGCTGGCTGTCAGTTTGTCCGTCCGTCATTCAGTGTGATTATAACCTTCGAGCCCCTGGGTTGGTGTTTCGGCGCGGCCATCGCGCATTGGTCGTCGATTGTGGCCATGAAGAAGCGAGAGAGGTGGGAGGGGGGTCACCAACCATAATAAAACCCCAGTCAGAGTTTGAGTTCAGTCGATTGAGTGAGTGGCAAGAATGGGGTAATTCATCAAAAACGCAGTTATAACACTGTAAAAAAAGATGTATGGCACGTTAAAAAATATGGTGTAAAATTACGTTTTGTAAATGTAATTTTACACAAATTAATATGTTAAAACAAAATTACGAAGCAAAGTTCAAAACACATCAGAAACATGCTTAAAAACAGCAGTTAGGTGAAATTTGCGCCTTTTTCTACATAATTTCCTTTCACATGTAAATGTATGTAAAATTACATTTAAAAATAGGTAACTTTGCAATTTCAAATTTACACGCACCATTTTTTTGCTGTGTAGTTTCAAGTTGGTTAAGCTCGAAATTGGACGCGCCATATTTTTTTCCATTCAGTTTGGTTTGGATTCATTGTTTCGGTTCGTTGTAGTCATTGTTAGTCTGCGTTTTGTTGGCGATGGCTGACTGTCAGGTTGATTGTTATTGACTGACTGGAGAAGGCACACCATCAGATTGAGCCCAGGCAATGCGAAGGGTGATCGAGCGACGGTGAACGCAAATTTTCGATTTCAATTTCATCTTTTCTATGAATATTTACCACAAGAAATCTTTTGAGTTTTTTATACACTTTATTATGTCCGATCTTATAGCCTTATTTATATTTAATTACAATATTATTTAAGTTTTAAGTTTTTTAGATCAGAAGGTATTATTTTTACAAAGTTTGCTCCAGTTTTCAGCTGTTTCTTCTTAGTGATAGTTTTTGTGCTCTTTTAGTGTTGCATTTTGAGTAACAATATACGTTTTACAATAATTTCAAAATAAATATCCAATGGATTTTCAACAGGCACCTAACACAAAAAAAAAAAACATTTTCCCTGCTCAGCAAGTAAATCAAATTTCTGTCGCGCTGTAATTGGTTACACAAACAGACAATAGGGTCGTACAATATAATCGCCATCAATAACCCATCGAACCGAGCAAAAGCGGCCGGGGTGGGTGGATGGAAGTTAATTACCGCACACTGAACGTAGTATTTATGCTCGCCGTCGCCGCCGAGAGTTTTACAACCGGAGACATGCCGCTTAATTGCTTTTCTCACACCATTTCCTCCGGAGTTTTCCAACAGTCCCACAGTCCCCGTTTGGCGTTGTTTCCGGTGTAGTAGTTGCCACCACCACCACCACTAATTGAGAATTTATTGTATATTTAGTTTTCGCTCGGCGAGGTGAAGGTGCAACCGGTGCGGTGAAATCCGAGCCCCTCGACCCCGGGCTGTACACATAATCGTCGAAAAGATCGATAAAGAAAAAAAAAAGCTACGACGCCTTGGCCCCGCCAACGCGCCACACCTGGTCCGCGTAACGTAACCAATTCGACCTGCACTGCCCATGTTCGCATAAATGTCCCATATGCAAAAACAGCAAGCTGAGAAAAACGCATTTGAAGTTTGTCCCATACATAAGGCTACGTGTTAAGTTTTCGCGAAAAAACTGGATTTCCTCCTGATTTCTAGGACAAAGTACTGGATGTTATAGGCTCTTTCGAAAGAACACACAATTTTGAACTAAACTGCATCAATAACTCGAAATCTATGAAAATGCATATGGGACATTTATGCGATCAGGGGCAGTGCAGGCCTCATAGTTGTGTGTCGACAATGAGAGAAAGGTGTTGTCGTAATGTGTGTGCGGGCATTGTTATGAACTGAAAGGGTTACCGGTCACTGCTGAGTTGCTGCTAAACTGGCCGTCAGCCAGGTCGTGGCCAGACCACTTTCTTTCCCTTTAAAACCTGTAATACCAGACCAGGAGGGTACCTCTGCCGTACACGCTCTTCGCGTAATGAAGGCCGCCAGGTTGAGCCTTTAATTTAAATGGCCCCGTGTGTTTTGGATCGACTGCTGATAGGTACACAATGTTGCAAATCATCGTCTGTCTGTAAAGCTATCTTATGCAATAACTAGGAGATGTTTGGAATTTTGTGATCATCAATTTACACAGACACACAGCAACAAATCCGATGGTAAGATCGCATGCAAAATCATGCACGTTGCCTTCGTCAAAAAAGACACTAAATATTACACACTACATGTACAATTTTTGTAAACACAAAAAAAAGTTGCAACCGACGGGTTTTAAACCTAGCACCTACAGTAAGGACTGGCGCCTCAGCCCGTTCGGCTATCTGACCGTTGAAGAATGAGAAGGATAAACGCATATACACTCCAGACTCGATTATCCGAAGTTTCGATTATCCGAAGGTTTGTATGAGACTTCGGATAATCGAATCATGACCAAAAAAAAATGTTTTTAATTTTTTTTTTACTTTTAACCTAAAATTTGAGTTCAAATTTGAATATTTGATTGCATTTTAAATCAAAAAATGCATTTTTTCAATATTTCAGCCCGGCCATTTTGGCCGCCATCTTGGATTTAAAAATTCTAAATCATTTTAGAGTAGTTTATGGGTCATACTTAAGCTCGACAATCAAAAATTGGACAACGAAAAAAATATTTTTTTCGTGATTCGATTATCCGAAGTGAAATTTTTCCGAGGCCTTCGGATAATCGAGTCTGGCCTTTATGAGCTTGAAATTTCGGTCAAGTAGGTTTCCCATACTGATGGGCTACATATTTCAAGGTGTAATATTACATGGAATTTTATAAAAATAATGCAAAAAATGTTTTACATACAGGACTTTTACACGCAGCTGGATTACTACTTTTTTTTTGCTGTGCAGTAGTCAAGTTAACAGGGTTTTTTTGTATAATGTTTATTGTATTAATTTCTTTTCCAAATTTTGACACCAAAATTCTTTCAGTTTAATTCCGGGGATAAACCGGGTCAATGAGACCAATGCTGTACGAATTGCCTTTTTTTAATTGCAAAAACAAATAAAAACAATAAAAAGAAAGATTTAACACTGTATTTAAGTTTTGTTCCAATCCCAATGTTTTATACTGTGTTCTCCCATGTCCAACGCAGCAAAAAGAAAACCAAAAAAAAACACAGTAATTAACCGAAAGAGTAAAAGTGCCCCACAGCTTCCTACCCTCGATTTTCGTTTTCGGAAGCCAAAAGCGGTACCCCCGACGGTATAATTGTTAAATTTAAATAGCATTAACGTCATCTTTTATCGGCTTCGGCAATTCAATTGGCAAAACGGTTGATGTTGATGATGTTCAAAAGCAGCAGCGAAAAAAACGAGATAAATGCATTACACAACGGTGTGCAGCGTGGAATTGGTGGATGGTAATTTTCGGTCCGACCGTGCCAATTGGAACGAGTAAAAATTTTTACACAAAATTGCTCGATAATGGGCGCCAGAGCGAGTGATAAAATTTTAATGAGAGCCGTTTTTATTGTTCCGAATTCTTATTCTGCAAAGCTTTTCATGGGTTTAATGAAGTCGTGATAACGACAGTTCAGGCCCTGAACTTCGGGGTACTTTAAGTTTGATTAACGAGCCTGACTGTACCAAGACCGCTTCATTCGCCAACTTTATTGATCGTCCTCATAACCAAGGGTTTGTTTTGCAGATTGACACACATCTGTCACAAGGACCGCCGTCGTCGTCGTCGTAGAATTGCTGACCTTTCCCTTTTTCTCTACCTTCATTTGCTGATAACAACTTCTTTACGACAATCCGGAACCGCAGGGTTTGGCCGTATTTGATTCGTTTACTTCCTTGGTTTGCTCCCGGCCATGATATATTTCATTAGCTCCCGGTTTTGCCGGGGAAACCGAGGAACGGAGGGCAGCGGCCTCACCCTTCTAAGGGTGGGAAAACCAGAGTGCACCAACACAAGTGTGCAGAAAGTTTATGGAGAGAGCGCGGGCAGGACTTTTGGAGAGTGTGAGCGTGTGAGAGCAATTCTTGAGTTTTTTTTGATAAGGTCCTATAAACAAATGTAAACATTGAGTGTATCCCGCTTACTCTGATGGACTTTGACATAAGGTGTGAAAGGGATACACTCAATGTTTACATTTGTTTATAGGACCTTATCAAAAAAAAGTCAAGAATTCTTGTTGGGAGTGAATGCTGGAAGATTCCTGACCTCCTGACAGAATCAAGATGTAACACTTGGTTTGATTTTTAACTGAGATGTGAAACAATTTATTAAATTTAAATGACTGTAAATATAGTAGTATTTATTCAGTGTCAACTTTATTTCTTCAATTTTCCGGGCAGACGGTAATAACAAAATTCTTGCCATTTCAATAACATATACTGTTAAAATAACAGAAAATGTTATGGAATCTTCTTGAAAAAAAAACATTTTTGCATAAGAGTTTAATAACAGTTTATGTTATCATAACAATTTTTTTATTGATCTGATGTTGGTTGAAAGCCAAAACAACTTGGGAGTAACATTTTTTATTATGGAAGAATACCTTCAACTGGGATGATAAGATTAGCTGTTAAAATAACAAAAAATAATAACAAAGATTTGTTCGAAGAATAACTAAAAATGTTATTAGTCTGTTATTGTAATAACAATCCAATAACAAAAAAATCATAACGACGAATGAAAAATCCTGTAATAAATAACATAAAATGTTATTGGCCTAGTATTTTCAAATATCAAAAAAATGTTATTCCCAAGTTATTTCCGTCTGCTCAAGTTTACGTTTTTTAATGTTGAGTATTGCTTAAGTATTGTTATAGCTTGTCCGAAATCCCTTTAAAAATCCAGAAAATTTCTATATTTATTTTTGAATTTATTTAATATGGATGATACTTTGCTCGTACACTCCCTAAGTCAGAAGAAGCCATTTTTGCATCATTAGTTTTTCTATACAAGTCCTTATCCCTCTGAGATATTGTTAAATAAAAAAGGACTGAAGAAGGCCGTTTAATATCTTAGTGTGAATAAATTTTGCGGGTTGATCATACGTTTTAAGATTTTTTTAAAATTGTATGGCTGAAACTTTTTGGGAACCTTTCTTATGCCCAAAGAAGCCATTTTTCATAATGTGTTTCTCCATTTATTTAGCATTGAAAACTCTATTTAAGGCAAAACATCTTTGGCCAAGCAATAAATTTAAAAAATAAAATTGAAAAATAATGACAAAATGCATTGTTTTCAAGTTGTAGGTTATAGGTCGCTGTCCATTTTAAAAATATGACCAAAAAAATTAAAGGTTAAAAAAATATTATCAGTGCATTTTTTTCAAGTTACATGGAGCCATTTTTCAGTAACGCTCCATACAAAAATTATACTTCCAAAAAATTACCACGTGGTTTATGGATGGTTCCAAATCAAAATAACTTTCTGAGAGGGTTTAAAACTATTATTTTTTAACATTCTCAAATTTTGGGCTAGATTTTAGAGCACTGCTATAAAAAAAATGCGGCTTTTTTTAAACCTTACCAATTTTTTTATAGAAAAACGATAAATTTACCAAACATGGGCACTGCTTTTGCAAATTTGAAAATAGCGATGGAAAAGTAAGTAAATTATTTTTTAAACCATGTTAAGGGACCATCCATAAACCACGTGGACACTTTAGGGGTGGGGTTATGGCGATTGTCCACGCTCGATACAAAAAAGTTTTATTTTTTTGTATGGACAATTGTTCACGAGGTTGAGATTTTCAAAAAAATGTCCACGTGGTTTATGGATGGTCCCTTAAGTTTTTAATCAATTACTTTTTCTAAAAAACATTGCTTCTGAAGTTTTCTTTAATGGTTCAATAAACGCCTTGGTCAAGGATTTTTAAAAACACCCAAAAAAAAAAAGATGTTTTGCTTATTCAGGATATTTTGGAAATATGAAAAAATACAAAAGAATAGATTTAAAAAAAATGTCACGTGGTTTATGGATGGCTCTAATCAAGAATAACTTTTTGAGAAAGTTAAAAACAATTATTTTTTACAGGCGGAAGTTTAAAATTGCAGCTTTTTGAAAGGAAAGTTACCTAAAATTTAAAAAAAAATCTAAAATTGCAAACCATGGGCACTGCTTTTACAAATTTGAAAATTGCGATGAATAGTGTAGTTTTTTTTTTAACCTTGTTTTTTCCTATTATTTTTGTCAAAAAAACATTGCCTCGGAAGTTTTTTTTAGTCCAATAAAAAACGTCTTTTTTTGAAAATCAATGAAGTAACAAAAAGTGATTTCAACAATCAGCAAAAAAAATTCGTGCAAAAAAACGAATGGCCAAAATCTCAGAGAATTGCTCAATAATGCACAAATAAAATAATCTGTACAAATCTTTGAAATAGATTTTCTGATCAAGACTCCAGATCTTCGGCAAAGTTATAGGACGGTTGGAAAAAAAAATGTAGCATGGAAAAATATTCGATTTTTTTTCTTCTTATTTTTGAATACAGAAAATACATGATTTATATTTTGTGATTTTCTTTATGTTTTAAGTCAAAAATTGTTATTCAACTTGTACAACAAAGTGCTCGTTTTTTAATGGAAATAAATCATGTAAAATTACAAAAAACTTATTTTTTTAGAAAATTCCACTAAAATTTGATAAATATAGACTTTTTTTAATTTTAAATAAGTTTTATTCTATACCTGTGACAATGAGACAAATTTCCAACAGGAAGCACCTTGCCCGGCCATAGAGTAGAGGAACCTGTTTCTACCGCTAATGCTCGACTCGGCAAAACATGCTAATTGCACCCAACTCTCCTCCATTCACCACTCTACCGTGTATGGTGTCACCTCTTTTCGGTAACTGTCATTTGCACTTACCTTTCAGTCGATTTCACGTTGACTCCGCTGATGTTTACGATGCTGTTTGTCAAAATCTCCAGGTAAAACTGCCAACAGGCCGAAACTCTCTTGTTGATGTTGTTGTTGCTTCCTCTAGTTTACGATGCTGGACGGGAACGGGTTGCTGTATGTCGAGGTCGGTTCTGCAGGTAATCCAAAATCTACTCTATTTTGATTTTTGATATGTGTGTGTATACTTTTGAGTTGAAAAATCACTACAATGCTTCCTTCGTAAATTCTACCAACACTGTTTTCAAAACACGCAATCACCCCGTCGATCTCTTTCACTTTTGTACGGAAAAATTTAATTTGATTCCATTTTCATCGAAACCAGCGCGATTTCATTCCTTTCCTTTCGAAAATGCACCATAAATTTGCGCCAACAACAAAAACAACATCGACGACGACGTTTTGTTGTCTGTGGTAAATATTTCACTCACACATCGACGACGACGACGAGCACACAAAGCAGGCGTTGTACGCAATGTTTTTTGCCTTTTTTCTCGTTTCCCCCTTTCTCTCACACGTCACTTTGGGTGTTGATTTTGCAGCAAATCTTTTCCAATTTCGTCGCGTTTCATTGTTAAAGCTACGATTTTACTGTTTTGTAGCCATCAAAACGCTTCAACCAGTCGAATTTTGCTGCAATCCGGATGACAACTGCATCGAAAATTGCTCACACACCGCACACATGCACAGATTTTACACTGTAGAGAGAGGGCCAGCAAGCACACAAATCTGACAAACTTTTTCTTTTCATTCACTCCCTTCCAACAGGATCCGGGATTCGCTGCCCTTCCGCGCACTCTTGCGGCCGAATTCCGCAAACCAACAGAGAGAGAGCGAGCTGTCACTTGCGGAAAAAAACGCTTTATTCCACAAAAAGAGGAATAAAAATGCAACAATCCCTCGGAAAAAGGCAAATCCAGCCCCAAAAATGTTGGCTGCAAACACACGCACACCGACAAAACCGCACGGTAGTAGATATCCAACCCTTGTGTGGGTGAGGCACAAAAACACACACACGAAATCAAACGGAACACACGCGCGGGCAGAAATACGGCACCACACACGTCTGCACCCGACGAAGGTTTGCTGGAAACTGAAGTCTGTGGTCGAAGAGAAGAAAAGTGCACAAGCGAGCGGCGAGACCCAGCGAGAGAGAATACGACGAGAGAGCGGAGCAAAACTCAAAAGGGAGCTCACTGTTATTACGATACGGGCCTGCCACGCAGATGTTTTTGAGAAAGAATACAGATTTGCTAATAGAAAAAAAAGGATGCAGACTCAAAGGTCTAAGCATCGAATCCCGATCTCAACTCTTTTTTTAAATTAATTTGTTTTAGTTAGGTTGAGGACAGATGACAGGAGGAGTTGTTTACACCGAGAACTGTCATCTACGGATGAAGGAAGAAGGAAGGAAAAGTAGTAGGTAAGGATAAAGGGGATTTTTGACCCCAATAAATTTTTTGCGCTCTATCAGCACGGTTGTATTCGCCCCCAAAAGTAAGTAAATCTATTTGATTTGTCCTGATTGGACACCGCTCCCCCGAAAGTTGTTTTCAAGTTAGGGGAAGGTGGGGCAAGAGGAACAATCGCCCGTACGGCCGTAATTTTTACAATTTTGATTATTTGCAGTATGAGGAATTGTTGCTAGCAATGCAATTAGCTGATTTTACTACCACATAACTGCCAAAACGACGTAAACGCCACGGGGCTAAAATTTAATGAAGTTTTTTTTTCAAAACCTTTGTTTTCTTATAATATTTGGAAAGTACAAAATAAGGCTTAGGGTTCGTTTTGGGGCTCATTTTATCAAAATGCTATTTTTCCTAGATCAGTAGTGTCCCTACCAATGACATGCACCTATTAGAAAGTATGATTTAACTTTTGGTTATTTTTGATGAGAGCTTTTAAAAGATCTTGTTCAGGTGGGGCAAGTGTACCATATGGATTTTTAGTATGGAAAAAATACGAATTGCTGCAACAACATACATATTTTATTGGGAAATAAAGACATGAAAGAACTTGAAAACTGATTAAAAAATTGTAAAAAAAATTGCCCATACAAAATATAGTGACATTATGAAAATTTAGAATTTATCATCTAAGTAATATTTTTTTTCGTAAAAACGATAAAATTTTTAGTAAAATATTATTATTTAATCTAAAAATGAAAGAAACCTTTCAAATACATTCTAATCTGATGTATCTAAGTGATAACAGTTCAATTGTTAGCAAATTAACATGTTTTTTCATGCATTGCTCCTCTTGCCCCAACGGGTTGTTCGTCTTGCCCCACTAGTTGAGTAGAACGTACGGAAAATCAAAAATTTAAAAATAATTTTTTTACAGGACAGGATTCTTTAAAAACTTGTTCTAACAAAGTCTAAGTCAAGACCTAGAATACGATGATTATAATAAAATCCGACAGATTTTTTAACTTTTGAATGGGTTATAAAGAGCATTTCCTTAGCTTGTTACACTTGCCCCACTTTCCCCTATAGCCATTTTTGGGTAACTTTTTTGAAAATAGGTACTGTAGCAGTTATTCATTTTTTAGTTTTCTTTTTAACTTTGTTGATACGACCCTTAGTTGCTGAGATATGCCATGCACAAATTTAAAAACAGGAAAATTTATGTTTTTAAATCTCACCCAAACAACCCACCATTTTCTAATGTCGATATCTCATCAACTAATGCTCCCATTTTCAATGTTTAAATATGAAACATTCGTGATTTTTTTTAATTTTATTTTTTATTCTTTTATTGACAATTTTCTTAATTTTAGACCATCAATTTCAAATGCCATTGATTTTTCTTAAATTCATACACTGGTTTCGATATATTTTTAAAATGGTTACAAAATTGTTGTAACAAAATTTTACGTGTTTTTTATTAATGGAATTAAATTGAAAATTAAAAGATGACAGTTTTAATAAATTCTTAAATAAATCATAGTCATAAAACGCTGAAAAATAACTGTTGATATATCGTCAGTTCATAGATCTAGGGTTTTTTCTCAAAATTTATTTTCCCTAAAGGCTGATACGCAGATGGGAAGGAACGCAAAACTCCATACAAAAAAACGCCCAAGAAACGGTCAAGGAAAGGGTCACGAAAAGATTTTTCTTAAGCAGTACGCAGCTGGGTGCAGAAAAGACAGAATGCGTAACGTGATTTTCGAAAGCTCCCCACTGCTCCCCACTAATACAACAGCACAGCTGTAAACATAAACAAAGTAGAAGGCTATGTTCAAGCTCAAGCGTGACATATTTTTTGCTGCTAAAGTGAATTGTTTTGAAACATTTTGGATCTGTTTATGTTGATGTTTTCGATGAAAAATTAAGTGCATCCTACTTTTTTCTTCGTATACTAAACGATGGGCGTCCAAAAGAGGCCTTTTTTGTTTTCCACGTGATGAAAAATTGTGTCAAAAGTGGGTGGAATTTCGTGAATCAGAAGAACAACCGAATGGAAGTTCCGAGATTATGTATCTTTGATGTGCAGTGATAAAATCGGAGTAAGATTATCCAATATTATTTGGCAGGTACCATTGAGTTATTGATAGTTATTGATAATTCGTCGCTAACATTTCAAAAAGCGTCATAAACAAAGGTTTTGCGTGAGACATAACGATTTTGAAATGTTAGCAACGAATCATGCCAATCTCGATTTCAACCCTCTTCTTAAGATGTTTTGACTTCGAATACCTTAATATCTCGACGCCATCGACTTTTTTTTTATTCCTTACAAAATAAATTATAGATCGATCACAATACTTGCCTCTTCTTGGTATTATTTTGCCAACAGTAAATTGGTTCCGCTTTGACAGTTCTAAATGGAGTACCCGACGCGATTGGTAGTAAGCAATGTATTTCTTATGGAGCGAACTGTCAAACTACCACTCGAATCGGGTATTCCATTGAGGCCGCTTTGCGGACAACTATTCTGCACCCAGGTACGCAGCTGAAAAGTAACAGAAACGGAAAGATTGCGTTTGACGTTTCTTCGCGCGGTGCTTGTTTGTAATATGTTTCAATGAAAAAATCAAAGAATTGTAATTTTCCTTTTTGAATGCGACTGATAATTACAAACGTTTTAATAATTTTGTATTGGATATAATAATATTTAAAATTCCCGACGAATCTCAAAAAGCAGAATATTGAAACTAAAAGGACAGATTAAGTTTTTTGGTCGAAATGGAGTAGAAAAAGAAGTTGTCTTTATAGATGTCGGCCATCGTGTCACCAACAATTTATTGCTAGTACCAACCAGCTACCTCTGGATTATGAGTCCCCTGCACTGTCCGATTTATCCACACTCGCGGGACCAAAATGAAGTAAATCAGAGTGAAATTAAACTTGACAATAATCATACAAATATCTATATTCTTACTGAAAATACAATAATAATCTGAAATTTTGAAATCCAACCAAACAACAAATTCAAAAAGATGAAAAAAAAACAAACATTTCAGAAATTTCAAATATTTATTTTTTAAATAATGAAGAAAATCTCAACAAATATCTGAAATTAGGAAAATCAAAATTAAAAATATGCAGAATTGAATAATAATTTTAATATTAAAGTTTAAGAATTTAAGAATTTAAGAATTTAAGAATTTAAGAATTTAAGAATTTAAGAATTTAAGAATTTAAGAATTTAAGAATTTAAGAATTTAAGAATTTAAGAATTTAAGAATTTAAGAATTTAAGAATTTAAGAATTTAAAAATTTAAGAATTTAAGAATTTAAGAATTTAAGAATTCTCGATAAAATTTTCAAAAGGCCCTATCTGCATAGGAAACCCATGAGGGATAGGTTGTTTTGATAATTTAATCTAGAATTTAAGAATTTAAAGATTTAAGAATTTAACAATTTCATAATTTAAGAATATAAGAATTTAAGAATTTAAGAATTTAAGAATTTAAGAATTTAAGAATTTAAGAATTTAAGAATTTAAGAATTTAAGAATTTAAGAATTTAAGAATTTAAGAATTTAAGAATTTAAGAATTTAAGAATTTAAGAATTTAAGAATTTAAGAATTTAAGAATTTAAGAATTTAAGAATTTAAGAATTTAAGAATTTAAGAATTTAAGAATTTAAGAATTTAAGAATTTAAGAATTTAAGAATTTAAGAATTTAAGAATTTAAGAATTTAAGAATTTAAGAATTTAAGAATTTAAGAATTTAAGAATTTAAGAATTTAAGAATTTAAGAATTTAAGAATTTAAGAATTTAAGAATTTAAGAATTTAAGAATTTAAGAATTTAAGAATTTAAGAATTTAAGAATTTAAGAATTTAAGAATTTAAGAATTTAAGAATTTAAGAATTTAAGAATTTAAGAATTTAAGAATTTAAGAATTTAAGAATTTAAGAATTTAAGAATTTAAGAATTTAAGAATTTAAGAATTTAAGAATTTAAGAATTTAAGAATTTAAGAATTTAAGAATTTAAGAATTTAAGAATTTAAGAATTTAAGAATTTAAGAATTTAAGAATTTAAGAATTTAAGAATTTAAGAATTTAAGAATTTAAGAATTTAAGAATTTAAGAATTTAAGAATTTAAGAATTTAAGAATTTAAGAATTTAAGAATTTAAGAATTTAAGAATTTAAGAATTTAAGAATTTAAGAATTTAAGAATTTAAGAATTTAAGAATTTAAGAATTTAAGAATTTAAGAATTTAAGAATTTAAGAATTTAAGAATTTAAGAATTTAAGAATTTAAGAATTTAAGAATTTAAGAATTTAAGAATTTAAGAATTTAAGAATTTAAGAATTTAAGAATTTAAGAATTTAAGAATTTAAGAATTTAAGAATTTAAGAATTTAAGAATTTAAGAATTTAAGAATTTAAGAATTTAAGAATTTAAGAATTTAAGAATTTAAGAATTTAAGAATTTAAGAATTTAAGAATTTAAGAATTTAAGAATTTAAGAATTTAAGAATTTAAGAATTTAAGAATTTAAGAATTTAAGAATTTAAGAATTTAAGAATTTAAGAATTTAAGAATGTAAGAATTTAAGAATTTAAGAATTTAAGAATTTAAGAATTTAAGAATTCCAGAAAAAATTTCAATATTTGTACCAGCCTTATTTTATAATTTCCAAATTTCCTAACTTCCTAATTTCCTAGTTTCCTGATATCCTAATTTCCCAATTTCCTAACTTCCTCACTTGCTAATATCCTAATTTAATTTCCTAACTTCCTTATTTTAAAAATTTCCTAATTTCCTAATTCCCTGATTTCCAAATTTCCCAAATTCCTAACTTCCTAACATCCTAATTTCCTTACATATTAATTTCCTAATTTCTTAATCTCCTTGTTTCATAATTTCATAATTTTTCTTATTTTCTTTATTTTACTAATTTGCTAATATCATAATTTCCAAATTTCCTAATTCCCTGGTTTCCTAATTTCCTAATTTTTAATTTCCTTATTTCATAATTACATAGTTTTTTAATTTCCTTATTTCATAATTACATATTTTTTAATTTTAGTTTTTCTTGTTTTAGAATTTAGGAATTTCTAAATTTGCTTTTATTTATTGATTTCTTAATTTTTTTTATAATTGTTGTTAAAAGTTCTTGAATAAACATTTTTAATCTAATTAATTTTAAGTTTTGAATATTTTTGATTTTTTTTATTTTTTTCTCGAAAGAACCTCAAGCGCGCACACCGTCAATCGCGCTCTTACCGAACTGTCAACTTTTCTTGGGGGGGTCACGAAAAGAACAAGCAACATTTCTTGACCGCGTTCCTTCCGATCAGCATACCGTACTTAAAAGAGCACGCAGCTAGCAACATCTAAACATAGAAACATGTACCCTCCCTGTAAAGGCTTATGAATTGATCTCAGTTGAAAGGCAGAACTGTTAAATTCTAATAAACACCAATTGAATTGAATTGAATTGAATATATCGTCAGCTGTGTGCTATCTTGTGACATAGACCATTTTGGTCGAAAATGAGTTAATGATGACGTTTTGCTATACTTAACTAACACTACAAGATGCTTTAACCCGATTTTGGATACTCGCTTCCGTTTCCCGGATGTCGCAATGCACACTTGTGACATAGACCAATTTATCATCAAAATGATCGTGCACACTTGTGACACGTCATACATGTTGTTGGAAAATGTGGAAAATTTCTCTTGTTTTTCACAAATTTATGTTGATACACATTTTCTAAAGGCAATGCAATGTTTTGTTTTTGAAAATATACTGATTAAGTCTGTTAAACTATTGATTTAAGCTTATTTTAGTTTGCATGGGAATTCTGTGCACACTTGTGACACGTAGTACAATTTTACTTTCGAAACACACTTGTGACACGTGCTTTTCAGATTTTTGTTTACATAATTTATTGTATCTTTTAACTGGTGTAACCAAATTAGTTGAAACTTTGAGCGATTGTTTAGCGTTAGTATATGAACCGATTGCTTCAAAAAGTTTGACTCTATCATTCATAGTTTTGAAAACATTTATCGTCAAACTTTAAAAATCGATTTTCTCGAATAGTACTAAATGGTCGTTGTCACAAGATAGCACACAACAGACGATATATCACCTAAACAATAATCAATTAAAACAAAAATATAGTGATATCTGTTTTGGATTTTTGAAAGTGTTTTTGAGCAAAAGTGTTGAAATGTCTATTATTTAATTAGTCATTTCAACACTTTTGCTCAAAAATATATTTAAAATCGAATATTGAATTTAAATCGACCTCAAACTTAAACCTTGGTTAAATATCAAACAAATCACGAACTAAAATTCTGGAAATTCTGTGGACTATGAAAATGGTTTGTCAATTTGGCGTGGAAACAAACAAATCAAGATTAAATCAAAATATTTTTGCGTTTAATTAGGGGCCATCCATAAACCATGTGGATACTTTTTCCTCCAAAATAGACCCCCACCCCACTTGTGGACAATACGACAACATTTGATAATCTTGATTATTTTTGCTCCATTACATTTTTGTCAGTCTACCTAAAACTGGATTTAAAATCAAATCATCAACCACTTTTTGATGGGACAAAATAAACCAGATAAACAAATGTTATTAATAAATTATTTCAAAGTTGTTAGAAATATTATTAAAGCTGACCTTGAAATATAATAAACAATAGTATTTTAAAAATAAATTACAATTAATAAACCTCCTTAATTTGTGTCGTGTTTCGTTCAATGAACCCGCACCCAATTCCATTTTAGAGCTACTGTGAACTTGGAGGGGCCACGTTTTCTATAGAACCATCCTATTGGTGCACTCTGTTCAATGCAATGTTGGCCTGAGGGCGATGATGAGGGCATCCACGGGCACCAAAACTATTCAATCATTATTGGATTTCCTCGCAGCGTCAAAGCCATCGGTTTGGCTCCCCTCTTTCAATCAACCAACAAAAAAAAAGAACCCTGAAGAGAAACATTCTTCTTGCTCACAAACATCACCCTACTGGGAATAAATCGACACACACGCACTTTTCCATCATTCCAGCTAGATTTTCCCCCTCAGGACTTGAATTTCCGAGCGGCACTCAGCAACGAAAACAGTCGTCAGCCGGGCAAATGTGTGAGCATAAAACTAGAATAATGCTATTGCTACCACTCCATATAAAATTAGATGCGGTGTTTAGGGTGAATTAGATTGTTAAGGGGGAGAGGGCAGAAAGATAACAAAAAAAAACAGCAGACTGTTGCGTGTCCCAGCGTCGTGTGCCGAATTATTTTCATTTTTTAATATCCATTAAAACATACCGAAATTTTCTGGTATCGAAAGCATATTGAAAAGAAAATTCAATCCAGTTGAAAAGGCGAAAATTATTCTTTTCAAAAAATTTACTTAAAAAAAAGTTCTGCCGAGATTCGAACCGAAGCTCTTTGGGTGACAGTCTATCTCTTTACCATTGCGCTACGAACTCCTGTTGGTGGCATGGAGTCAGAACACAATTAGACGCACAACTCTCAATTTGCAGACAGGAGGTGAGATGATTTTTCTTTTGGATGGCAGAAAAGCTGACAACGTATGTCAGTGGCTCGGTATTCACTTTATGTGAAAATGGTAAACCAGACGAAAAACGGGCAGACTTTTACGCGTCACTGGTTTCGCGTGAATAGGATGTTGGAGTGTCCTTTGAAAAAAAATAACAAAAAATATTTTTTCATGCTTAACTTTTAAATTTTGAATAATTTTTAGATATTTTTTTTTTTGTATTTCAAAGATTTTTTTTGTAAATCCCTCAGTTTTAATGCCTGAAATCTGCTCAAGTTAATTAAAAAAATCATAATAGGGGAAATATACCCATTTAAAGCCTAATAAGCGGTCGTGTTTGAATGATGCTGGATAATCTGGAGTGTTCCTTGAAATTTACTAAAACCAAGTACACCAACGAGTAGAGCAACTTTTTGTGAACATTTCTGTTTATTTTCACTTTTATTAAAAGTTATGCTATTCCTTTTACAAGCATTTAAAAAAAATATTTCCCAAATGCATTCTAATCAGTCGAGTGCATTGGGCCACGCCCATTTTCCTATTTTCAGCTTAGTTCTTCTTGCAGTGCTCTTTTGGGTCTGCTTAGTGCTGCCAAAATTGATGAAATTTTAAGCGAACACTCACGAAAAGTAGCATTTATAGAGAAAATTTCCTGGCATCACTGGCTCACTCCAACAGGCGCTGCTGGTGGTGTTGGTGGCCACCCTTTGTTCTTTATTTGCCTTCGCTTCTCGCTCGGTTTTCTTCAGCCTTCGATTGGAATGGGTCGTCAAAATTCAAACGTCAAAAGACTTGGCGCGTTTGTTTTTTTTATGGCGCTTGCTAATTATTTACATGTTTCGGGATTATTTTTCAAGTGAGTGACTAACTAATGTTCAAAAGAACATGTTGCCGGTAGTTGGAAGCAATTTTATATCTTAAGCGCTTTGAAATCGTTAGCGCAAGTGAAAAAATATTGATGGCGACTTTCGTTAAGCAGTTAACCTTGCGTGTGGATGTGTGTGCCACCAAAATGATGAGAAATGGTCTCGCAAAATAGAAATTATGATCAAAAGTGCATTAAATTTGATCTTTTTGACCAGTAAATGGTATAAATTTGCGTGCTTACTTGATTTGTAACGGGTGTAGGGACACATCACACAGACGCCCTTGTTTAACCGTCACGACAATAAGGGTATGAGAGTCATTCGTTGCAGCACAGTTCAGCCACAGGCACTTTTTTCACTGTCGTCTTAGATTACATATAAAGTAGAGAAAGGCTCAGGCAAGTTACGAAGCAATTCCAACAAAAGCTTATCATTAGTCAACCTGTGCAAAAAGCGAATCTGATGCATAAAACGTAACAACAATCGCGTCGCTACCTCATAAAATAAGTAAACTCAAGACTTAAGCCCACAAGCCAAAGAAAAGGACATCCCGTGCTGCTTTCTTCCCAGACTTCCTTTACTTGTAATACCTTTTTTACGACCCCATACGACCGATAGATTGTGGAATGCCAATCGCGTGAGCAACTTCCACCTTCCACAAACTGAACTCCACACATCAGGACAAGACGCAAAGATTACGTGCCAAACCAGGCCAGACTTAAGGGACGGAGGAAAACCGGAAAATTTGCCTTCCTTTCACCACAATCACGAACTTCGTCATTTCCTGCATCGTAGTGGCATGCGGAAATGCAAAATACCTGCCGACCTTTCCTCCTTCTTCGCTTTTAAAGAAGATAGAGGTATAAGATGTGACTCGATACGCATATTTTTTACGACCTTTTGGATGGGCTCTTTTTATGGGCGCTTTGCGAGACAGGTTAATAAAAGTGATTTTGGTGGTTGGTCTTTTCAAAGCCAGCTTGTAATGTAGCACTCAATTTGTGAGGAAAATTGAATTTCTCCATACGATCCAATTGATCTGGTAAAGCTTCGCGGTGTGATGTGATGAGTTAGATAGAAAATTGGAGAATTGAGGCAGGATAAAAATCAACATTTGAATGATAAAAGTGTTTTTAAAATGCATTATACACCAGTCCAATTGTTATACAATCTTAAGTTTCCAAAATTTGTATGTACTAACGAAATATTTTTTGATGTGTGTGTTTTTTTAGGTATTTTATATCAGAATTTTACAAAAAATAAAACATTTTAAAGGAGTCCAAATATGGTAATTATGATAAGCAACGCAGGAAAATTAATTAAGATTGTTTTCGGTTGATAATACATACCTATGTTTCCATTGAAACTTTGAATTTTCATGGATTTTTTCCCCTCATTTTTCGGATTTTAAACTTTGAAAAATAACGTGTTCTTCAAAGTTAAAAGCAAGCAAAAACTCGAATTTCGTTTACCAAATTTCACGAAATATTGAAATTCTACGCATTTTTTAAATATAAATTTGCTAGCGTAAGTTTTTAAAATTTTATAAGCTAGTTTTTTTTAAATTTGCTAAGTTTTAAGGTGTTTAAAGTTTTTAATGTTTTTAAAGTTTTTAAAGTTTTTAAAGTTTTTAAAGTTTTTAAAGTTTTTACAGTTTTAAAAGTTTTTAAAGTTTTTAATGTTTTTAAAGATTTTAAAGTTTTTAATGTTTTTAAAGTTTTTAAGTTTTTAAAGTTTTTAAAGTTTTTTAAAGTTTTTTATGCTTTATATGTTTTTTTTTGTTTTTTAAGTTTATTAAAAGTATTTTGATTATTTAAAGTTTTTTTAGTTTTTTAAGTTTTAAGTATTTCAAGTTTTCAAGTTTTTCAAGTTCCTGATTTTCAAGATTTTCAAGTTTTTGAAAGTTTTCAAATTTTCAAGATTTTCAATATTTTTAAGATTGTCAAGATTTTCAAGATTTTCAAGATTTTCAAGATTTTCGCTTCGCTAAAAGACGGTGTTTTTTTCAATATTTTCAAAATTTTCAAGCTTTTCATGTTTTTCCAGTTTTTCAAATTTTTCAAGATTTTCAAGATTTTCAAGATTTTCAAGATTTTCAAGATTTTCAAGATTTTCAAGATTTTCAAGATTTTCAAGTTTTTCAAGTTTTTCAAGTTTTTCAAGTTTTTCAAGTTTTTCAAGTTTTTCAAGTTTTTCAAGTTTTTCAAGTTTTTCAAGTTTTTCAAGTTTTTCAAGTTTTTCAAGTTTTCAAGTTTTCAAGTTTTTCAAGTTTTTCAAGTTTTTCAAGTTTTTCAAGTTTTTCAAGTTTTTCAAGTTTTTCAAGTTTTTCGAGTTTTTCAAGTTTTTCAAGTTTTTCAAGTTTTTCAAGTTTTTCAAGTTTTTCAAGTTTTTCAAGTTTTTCAAGTTTTTCAAGTTTTTCAAGTTTTTCAAGTTTTTCAAGTTTTCAAGATTTTCAAGATTTTCAAGTTTTTCAAGATTTTCAAGATTTTCAAGATTTTCAAGATTTTCAAGATTTTCAAGATTTTCAAGATTTTTAAGTTTTTTAAGATTTTTAAGATTTTTAAGATTTTCAAGTTTTTCAAGTTTTTCAAGTTTTTCAAGTTTTTCAAGTTTTCAAGTTTTTCAAGTTTTTCAAGTTTTTCAAGTTTCTAAAGTTTCTCAAGTTTTTCAAGTTTTTCAAGTTTTTTAAGTTATTCATGCTTTTCAAGTTTTTCAAGTTTTTCAATTTTATTTTTTTAATTTTTTTAATGTTTTCAAGATTTTCAAGTTTTTGAAGATTTTCAATATCTTCAGGATTTTCTAGATTTTCTGGTTTTCTAGATTTTCTAGATTTTCTAGATTTTTAAGATTTTCAAAATTTTCAAAATTTTCAAGATTTTTAAGATATTCAAGATTTTTCAGGTTTTTCAAGTTATTCATGCTTTTCAAGTTTTTCAATTTTATTTTTTTATTTTTTTTAATGTTTTTAAGATTTTCAAGTTTTTGAAGATTTTTAATATCTTCAGGATTTTCAAGATTTTCTAGATTTTCAAGATATTCAAGATATTCAAGATTTTCAGGATTTTCAGGATTTTCAAGATTTTTAAGTTTTTCAAGTTTTTCAAGTTTTTCAAGTTTTTCAAGTTTTTTAAGTTTGTAAAACTAGTTACAAGTTTTTCAAGTTTTTCAACATTTTCTAGTTTTTCCAGTTTTTCAAGATTTTAATGTTTTTAATTTTTTTTATATTTTCAATATTTTCAAGATTTTCAATATTTTTAATATTTTTAATATTTTCAATATTTTCCATATTTTCAATATTTTCAATATTTTCAATATTTTCAATATTTTCAATATTTTCAATATTTTCAATATTTTCAAGATTTTCAAGATTTTCAAGATCTTCAAGATTTTTAAGAGTTTCAAGATTTTCTAGTTTTTCAAGTTTTTCAACATTTCCAAGATTTTCAAGCTTTTAGCATTTTTTTTTTAATATTTTCAAAATTTTCAAGTTTTTAAGCTTTTAAATTTTTCAAAAAAAAGATTCCAAGAAATTCGAGTTTTTCAAAACTTGGAAAACCCGAAAAATTAAAAAAAAACTTTAATGTTTTTTTCAATGTTTTAAATGTTTTTAATGTTTTTAAGTTTTCAAGCATTTAAGTTTAAGTTTTAAGATTTAGTTTTTAGTATTTTTATTGCAGTTTTTACGTTTGCTGGTTTTTTTTAAACCATATTTTATTTCAGACAAACGTGATGATATGGAAGTCAGAAAAAGTTTGATAAATTTTGTTTTTTTTATATATTTATATATTTTTATTTTTGCTTCAGAAAATTTATTTGAAAACATAAAATATTGGAGTTGGAATTTCTCAAATAAACATAAACAAACAAGTTTTTTTTTGTGAAAATTACATTTTCATAAGCTCAATATTACATAAATTCGTTAAAAGCGTGTGCAAATACAGTAAAGCAATGCTCTTTAAACAACGAAAAAAATAAATAAATAATTTCAACCGTCACATACCTCTCTCTCTCACTGCCTAAAGCAGCCCAAAATCATCTCCGCCGCCATCTTCGCCTCCGAACTCTTCAACAGCGGCTGCATTTCCCGCAGCCTGACGTGCGCCTCAATCATCTTGGCGGACTTTTCCGGCAGTATCCGATTGACGACCCGATCCCAGTTGGACCGCACCGCATCCACCAGCGGAAGCAGTTCCTGCCCCATCGGCGGGAGGTCGTCCCGGGTAGCGAGTCGTAGAAAGTGGGACAACGAGAGACAGAGCTGCTCCTGCAGGTTGTCCCGGTGCTTGTACTCGTTGTAGTCGATCAGGTTGTCGGACTGTTCGAGGGCTTTCAGGAGGGCGGACCAAATCGGGATGAAGTGGGTGGCGTAGTGGGCGCGGTTTTCGACTACGGCCAGGGCGGACGCTGCGTTGATGCGGACTTTGAAGTTGTTTGAGTTGATGACGATTTGGTTGAGGGCGGGGAAGATTTGGCGCTGCCAGTCGATCCGGGTGCTTTCGGTCGAGAACATGAAGTCGTTGCGCATGAGGTTGCCGGCGGCGAAACAAGCGTTCCACTTGACTTTGACGTTGTTGGAGCTGAGGATGTTCTGGACGAGCTTGTCTATCGACTTCTGGCTCAGCTCGACCCAGACGGGTTTTGTGAAGTGATCCTCGCGAAGCATTCTCAGCACGTTGCCGATGGTTCGGACCGAGTTGCAGCGAACCTTGTCGTTGTCCCCGGCGGCCACGATGGCCACCTCGAAGACCCTGCGCAGCAGATCATCTCCGACGCGTTCGACGGAATCCCCCACGCCGTTTCCGTTGAGTACTAGCGCGTCCGTAATGTTCCCGAGTGACCAGCTTGCCTTGACCCGGGCGGCCACGTTCGGATCCCGCAGGATTCGCAGAATGGCCTCGACTGTGTTCTCGATGTAGCACAAATCGCCGCGGAGTGATGGGAACAGAATGTACACCGACAGGGCGCGGACGGCCGCCGAACCGACTCCGCTGTCCTCGTCGAAGGTGCACCCGGTGAGGAGGGAAATCAGCGCCAGTTGGGGCTTTCTCTGGAATAGAAGAATACTTTCAGATTGTGAAATTCTAACGGATTTGAAGAAGTCTTACCGGCAACTTCTCAAACACGTGCACGCCCAAATTTCCGAGCGCGTCGCAGCAAATTGCTCGCAGCGATGCGTTCTGCTGCATGTCCTGGATCTGCTCCGTGACGGTCGGGAGCATTGCGGTCCAGAAGGCTACCGAGCTGGATAGTTCGTCTGGGTCGATGGTGACTGAAAAAAAACGGCGAAATTTAATTAAATTCTTAAAAATATGTTACAGAGTGGTTCTCTACGATTTCGCATACTTTTTCGCTGTTTTTTTATTTTTATTTTCTGATTTGGATGAAACTTTGTCCATCTATTCTCTATGCCAGTTTTTTCATACAAGGCTCCATACAATTTTGGGGAAAATCTGTACCTTGAGACTGGATTTTCTGATCGATTTTGTGTCTTGGGTAAAGTTGTAGTTTATAATTGGGACTTTTCAGGCAAAAAAAACAGGGGAAAAAATACCGTGTTTTATTAAATACGTATTTTATATTTTTAAAGTTTTCTAGGTATATTTTTACTGCCGTCCTACGTATAATTGTCCCATGCAATTTTTGAACGATTTTCGTGGTAATTATTGCACTCGATCGTAATGTTTCGATCGTAATTTTTCGACTCACTAACTACGACTACGACTTACCATCGACTAATCTAGACCTACCATGGAGAAATTTCGATCGAAATTTCACTATTGAGAAATCTCGATCTTGGATCTAGAAATTACAATCGTAATTTGTAATACCATTTTCTTTTTTGCCTTCCTCACCTCACTGAGGCAAGGCTATAAAATCACTCGAAAAATTAACTTCTTAATTACGACTCCTAGATATACCTTCACGTATACCTATCGACCAAGAATCAAATTCTGAACAAATGTCTGTGGGGATGTGTGTAGACATGATTTTTTTTTCACACGATTATCTCAGAACTGGCTGAACCGATTTTGGCCGGATCCGTCTTATTCTGCTCGTTTTGGGGTCCCCTAAGACCCTATTAAATTTACTTTTAAAGTTATGCCAAGAAAAAGTTTTTTTGTAGCTACAAAAAAAGGTGATTTTTGCATAACCTCAAAGGCCGGGTCTTTTTGCTTACGCGCAAGAACCGCGCAGCATGCGTATCGCCCGGTTGCCACATTGCTTTAGCAGTGTCTGCGTCTCTTCTGGAAAAAGTCTTTAATAATTATGTTGCTGAATACATCATTTTGTCTCGACAAAGATTTACACGAACTTTTTACTGAAATATACAACTCTTATAAGACATTGTTTACTAAGACTAAGGAGACAGCATGCAATTCCATCGTGCACCTAATGTTGGCATATCAGCACTGATGAGCGTATTTTAAAGAATAAAAATGAGAAGCTGGATGTATTAGATGTAAAATTAGACAATAGTTAATAAATAGAGATAAAAAAAACAAGCTTAGATTATAGTAATGATAATTTATAGGACAGATAACGAATTGTGCAGATAAATAAATTCGCAATAAAATCAAAAATGATTAGACAAATGATAAATAGACTTGATATTACTAGTACATTAAGGAAAAGTATATTTTTAAGGAAAAAAACAAAGTTTGTTACAGCAGTATCAATTGGTAAAAAAGACTGGAAAAGCTTTGAGAGATAAGAGAATCAATAGTTAGTAAAACCAAAATCAAATGATGGATATTAAATAGAAGAATCAGTGAAGAAGTGAGAATCAGTACAGCAAAATAAAAATAGGTGATAGGTGGTAGCTGAGAATGAAGAGAAGAGAAACCCCGTCGTGCGATGTTTCAGGTACATCCACAGCAGTTGACTCAACATACTGCGAATCAAAACAATACCGTCTACAATCACAAATTACTTCCTTTTCCCACATTGTCGCGCCCCTTTCTTTCAGCCGTCTCGACTCTGACCCGCGGTGGTCAAAGGTTTACGATCCGTTTCCACAGGCCACCAGCTAGGTTACACTTTGTCATCATGATGACGAAACCCAGCCAACGTGGAGGTAAGAAAATAGGACACTTGCAAGGAACCAGAGCTGTACTGTTCTGATCAATCCGAATGATTTAACAGAACTACGGATGTAGTTAGTTGCATGCTCTTAGATATCAATCCTTGGCCTGCCCCCCCCCCCTCCCCCTCAAAATTGGCTCAAAAAATCAGGGGGCAAAAAAATTTTTTTTTTCAAAAACTTCAAAATTTCTATGGAAATTTAAGTGAAGTCAGCTGAAATTTATTTAAAATGCATTCCCCTGCGTTTAAAATCATTTTTAAAATTTTTGGGTTGATTTAAACACTTTTTGAATTTTTGAAAATTTTCAATGTTTAGTATCGCAAAAAGTTTTTTTATTTTATTTTTTTGTTTTCGTCAAATCTTAGTTTTTTGAAAACTAATGATTGCAAAACAACTGAACTAGTGTAAAATGCATTTTAAAACACTTTTTGCATTCAATTATTGAAACTTTGGCTTGTTATTTAAATTTTTATTTTTTTTATTTTTTTGCGTTTAAAAATACTTTATCAAAAAAAGCCCCGCCGAAAAAAATATTATAATATATATTATATATATAGAAATAAGTAGGTTTTTTTCTATCAAGATTTATTTTTAAACTTTAAAAACCTAACAAAAAGCAAAAGAATTAAACAAAACAGTTATAAAGCAACTTTCGATTGCAAGTTTAATTTTGCTGATTTTTTTTTGTTTAGATTTTCGATATTTTCCAGAAAAAAAAGCGGCCAAAAAAAAAGTACCCTAAAAATACATCTAAAAATTTAGAAAATTAAAAAAATACGTATTTTGGAAATTCAACTTTTAGTCATAAAAAGTGAAATACAACTTTTTTTTCGAGCACTTTTTTGTTTCGAAAAGTCCTAATAAACTTTACCGACGACACCAAATTGGGTCCTAACATTAAGCTTTAATTTGTTATTTTATTGTTCACAACGATTAAGCTTTCTGAGTACTCAACCCCCGGTGGTTGGTCACTTTTTCGTTTGACACTTTTTTAGTTTGTATCCCGTTTGTTGGTCAAAGTCAAACTAAAAAGTGACGAACTGTCACTTTTTACACAGCGCTCACGCACACTATCAAAAAAAACATTTGGTAGTTTGTGTGAACTCTGTTTAAAAGGTGTGTCAAACTAAAAAGTGACCCCATTCGTTTGACAACAGTTGGTGTCAAACCATCGGGGTTTGAGTACGACCGCAAAGGATATAAAATGGATTTTTAAATCAATTCTTAAAAAAGTTACTTCTTGACAGAAAAGGTCCTACCTACTTGACAGCTCGTTCCAAGGGGACCATAGTTGATCTATCGAAAAAATGTTACTAAAAAATAGACAGAGGGCTTTAGGACCCAATTGATCAGAAAATCCCTTCTCGAAATACAGAATTTCATACACATTTTAAATTAGAAAATCTAAATTAGATATTTTTACCGAATTCGGTAGTTGAAAAATCGCTAAAGTTTAGATCGGCAAACCATCTGTCAAAATGATCAAAATTTTACCGTATATTGGTTGTACGATGGACAAGAATGAACATAATTACCGAATTTCGGTATGTTTTTACCGAATTCGGCAATTTTTAGTTTACCGAACTATTCAGCAGTTGAAACCGAATTCGGTAAAGAAAAGTGTGTACATTTACATAACCATTTTTATGACCAATTGTATGTAGAATTGTACGGAAAATCTAATGATGCATGAACAACGTTTCATCCAAATCATTAAATGAAAATTAAAAAATCACGAAAAAAATGCAGAGAACTACTCAAGCGAAAATAAAATTTACCCTTCAACAACAGCGACGTATTGATCGCGTGCCCGAGCAGGTCCAACACCCTGCCCGCGTACAGCTTAATCTCCGGAATGGCGTCGCGGAAGGAGGCCTGCAGTGCTTGCGCCACCAACGGCAGATGCTCCACCAGCAGCGAGTAGTGCGACGTCATCGCGGACAGCACCTGCAGGCACTCCATCCGGACGGGCATGACGGCCGACGGGCCTTGGATGTGATGCTTGGCGTTGACCGTAACGCCCAGATATTCGAGCGCGATTTGCAGCAGCCAGGAGATTTTGACGGGGTGGTCTTCGGGGGAGGCGTCCTCGGAGGACGGTGGTTCCGGTTCGTCGTCCGAGGGGACGTACTCTTCCTCTTCGTCGGCAAATTCGACCGCGAGGGCTTCGGCAGTGTTTCGCTTGCGCGTTTCGTTGCTTTTGTTGATGATTTCGGATTTTGGAATGCCGACCACGGCGGATATTTCCGGGGTGATTTCGCTGACCGAGATGAGGAATCCCATGACCATGAGGGCACCCACCTTGATGGTGGGATCTTTGTGCCGGGTTAGGATTCGGACGAACCGAACGAACTTCGTTACGATTCCGGTGCGTAACCGGTGGAAGGGGGTGGCCTGAATGAACACTGTAAGGCACTTGAGGATCTGCGTCAGCACGGACAGGTCACTTTCGTCGGCCAGCGCCTGGGTCATCATGTCGTACATTTCGTGAACGATGTTGCCGAGGGCGATTGAGAAGGGAGTGAAGGACGTCGGAGGTTTCTTGCTGCTTTCCGCTTGAATGAGGAACGGTTTCGATTTGTACAGCATGAACGAGGTTGCCTGAATGGCTGCTATCCGACACTTGGGCGAAGGATCTTTCAGGACGCAGTTCAGCAGTGAAACCGTGGCCGGAGTTCGACTTTCATCGGGGAAAAGAGCGTGCCAATAGCCGAACATGATCCGTTTCTCCACGTTCTGCGTAATTGTGCTTATCAACGTCAACGCCGACAATCTTAGTTTGGACAACTTCTGGCGATCGATTTGAACTCGCGAAGATTCGCTCTCGGAAAAATCCGAATCGCTGGTTCGATAAGCGTTGCTAGAGTTGTAGTTTGTAACCGTTGCAGGCTCCAACACGAGACTGTGCTCCGAGTACGGCTGTCGACTGTTCTCATCCCAAGTGGAACCAGTCTTTCCAGCAGGCCGCTTCCCTTCATTCCGTCCACCTTTACCCCCCTTGGCAGGAGTTCTCGTCTTCCTTGTCTTGGGAACCTTCCCTCCCTTGTTCATTGGAATGTGCTGCGGCTCCGGAACTCCCTGCTGCGAAACCATGACCTTCTGCGGGGTCAACTGATTAATCCCCGGAATCCCATACATCACATACGCCTTAGCCAGTCCCAACAACTGTCCCAAATGCTCCCCCAGCCACTCCTCCTGCTGAACCGCCACCAACCGCAAGCAATTAAACGTCGAAATTACCAAACTATAAAACGACGCCTCCGGCAAAACATCAACCTTTACGCGAAATGCCAACCCCAAAACCGCGTCCCCAATCAACGGCAGCTGCTTCTCCATCAAACCCCCCTCTTCACAAGCCACCAACATCGCCTCCAAACACGTCACAGCCGCCAAGTAAATCTCCCCCGCAGAACAACGATCACAATTCCCACCCCTCTCAACCCGCTTATAATCCGGATCCCCCAGCAAGCTCACCAACACCCCATTCCCACCCACCAACACGTCCGCAAACACCCCGACATGGTCCCCGCAGTGCCTCAGCAGCAGCTGGACCGTCCCCAACACCTCGCAAACCACCTGGTAAAAGCAACGGTCCAAACACTTCAACAGCCAAGAAATCACCAAAACGGCAACATTCCCCGGAAGCGTTATCTTCTGTCGATTCACCAGCGTCTTGACCAGACAGCACGCCTTCACGATCAGTGTGTCCTCGGCGGTCGGAATGTTGACGAACGACTCAATCAACCGGATTGGGGCCTGCGAAAACAAACAAAAAGCATCAACCATCTGTTCCCCCCGAAGCAAACCGCCCCACCTTGACGTCCGTAATCTGCTGGTTTTTGTAGTCCAAGCTGTTGAGCTCGTTGAGGAGCGTGTTCAGCTCGTTCCGGTAGTCGCTGAACTGGCCACCGTAGTTGATGAACAGGAACTTGGTGGACAGACTGATAAATTGCGGTTCCAGCTCCATGGTTTCTGACGGGTGCGAAAGTTCGGGGGTTGTTTACAACGCGCGAGCACGGCTGATTTTGACAGATCTGTTGCGAGCGGAGGAGGTGGTCTGTTTTACCACAAGGCAATTAGGTCAACCGATTTTACCGAGCCAAATAAAGATATTAAAATTTTAAAATTTTAAAATTCTACAATAATTGTTCTAATTATTAATAATTTTTGTTTTGTTCTAATATTTAATAATTATTCTAAAATTCTAAACTTCTAAAATTCTAAACTTCTAAAATTCTTAAATTCCAAAATTCCAAAACTCTAAAATTCCAAAACTCTAAAATTCTTAAATTCCTAAATTCTAAAATTCTAAAATTCTAAAATTCTAAAATTCTAAAATTCTAAAATTCTAAAATTCTAAAATTCTAAAATTCTAAAATTCTAAAATTCTAAAATTCTAAAATTCTAAAATTCTAAAATTCTAAAATTCTAAAATTCTAAAATTCTAAAATTCTAAAATTCTGAAATTCTAAAATTCTAAAATTCTAAAATTCTAAAATTCTAAAATTCTAAAATTATAAAATTATAAAATTCTAAAATTCTAAAATTCTAAAATTCTAAAATTCTAAAATTCTAAAATTCTAAAATTCTAAAATTCTTAAATTCTTAAAATCTAAAAAAGGGGAAATTCTCGTATGTTTGGCAGGTTAAGCACTCACTCCTAACTCCATCCAATTTGCTGATTTTCACTATTTCAACAACTAATTTTGCAAAACTTTTGATACAAAGTTGCTTGCTCACTCCTTATTGAGCTATTTATCACTCGATTTCAGTTGAAAACGCTTTTCATTAGCAATTGAATGTCAAATTTCTGACCTGCCAACATTAGAGGCACGCTGGAATTAGATGCTGTTCCCCTAATTAATCCCGAAATTCTTTTTAAAAAAATTAAAATTTCAAATTTGAGAAAAAATGAAAATTGAAATTTTAAAATAATAGATATTTAAACGTCTTACTTTATTTTTTTGTAATGTTCAAAGATTTATAAAAAAATGTTTGTTTAGAAATTAAATTTTATAAAATCAGATAATTAATTTTAAAACCCAATTTAAATCCAGGTTTTTAAGCGAAGATGGCGTTCTAATGGTGAACGTCCGAAATGTCAAAATCACGCAGTGGTACCAATATTCCGAAAGAAGTGTGCCATGGCATGACAGCCACATTTGTTTTCTTATGTTGGTGCTACTGCGCGATTTTGACATTTCGGATGTTCACCATTAGAGCGCCATCTTCGCTTAAAACCCTGGATACAAAAAATCAAAACATGGAATTTAAACAAATATAGGGGAAATATGCCCATTTTAATCACTCTAAGCCGTTCGACCAATTCTCATCACTTTTGCCGTTTTCCGCTATTAAATCCATATTTTCAGAAGTATCAGCAATGAAGAGTTGCTTGCTCACTTTTTTTTAAGCTAGTTATTACTTTGGAACAGTCAAAAACACTTTATAACAGCTGTAATTCATAATCAAAGTGCTGATAGGCCGATAAAAGAAATAGGCTGAGAAAAGGTATAGTTCCCCTAACTAATTTTAAAATTAGGTTTTTTTTAGGCCGATAATGTTATAAATCTGAAATTTTGATTTATTGAAAAAGTCCTACAAACAAATGAAAGACAATAGCTTAAGGGGTTACATACATGTAAATCGACAGAAAAGTCAGAGGCTGGTGTGAGCACAAACTTAATTTTATTTAAAAATCTGTTTTCAGGGATTTAAAATATACATTTGGTTGTATCATTGCCGAGATATAACTATTTGAAGCATTGAAGTTAGCAGTTTCAAAAAACGGGTGCCACGATATCTCAACACTGCCTTGACCAAATCGGCTCAATATTTTGGTGAAGACTCTTTAAACCAGTTCTGTGTGCATGACGAAGGCCGATTTTCAAAAAACTTATTTTAAAAAAAGATAAAAATATTTTTGTGTTTTTCATATTAAAAATCGTCAGTTTTTCATTTTTGTAATTTTTTAAAAAGCAAAATTTCAAAATCGGGCTGCGTCATGCACACGGGATAGTTCTTGAGAGTTTTCACTCCGATTTTCAGCCAATTTGGTCCATCCCATCTCGAGATATCCTGGCACCCGTAAATCAACTCGGTGTTTCGAGAAAAACGCTCAGAAAGTTTGACAGTCTGCTTTGCGCGCGGCAAGATGTTGAGCTGAAAATTGTCTCTAACTCAGTTTAATCATGTAATATCTTCATGAAAGTTTCAGGATTGATTGAAAATCATCATTTAAGTGGATTCAATAAATTTTCTGTAATATGAAGTTTTGTGATTTTCTACATGTATGTAACCCCTTAAGCGGACCTTTAAAAAACAAAGAAATCTAGAGCCCACAAACCGACGTCGTTGTCGGTCTACCGAGATCGAACACAATCTTAAAACTTTTCTTACTGGGTTGAGTTGACCTAATCCCCGAAACGTCAAACCGTCAAGTTCTCGCCCGCACGTGTTTTTGTTTACCCGTTGGAAATCGTCGAAATGCGGTTCGTTCCGTCGGTTCTTTCTGGAAATCCGTGATTTTAATCGTGAAAAGTTGATTATTTCTGGAGGAAAAGTGAAAATTATTTGCTAGTTAGCTGCGCGCCACCATGGACCTCGACGATCCGAACGTGATTCCGGGTTTTTCGGTGGAAAACGTGGACCTGGACTACGACGACGATGAGCCGGGCAAGGGCGGCAAAAAGAAGAAGAAGAACGGGGGCGGATTCCAGGCCATGGGCCTCGCCATGCCTGTGCTGAAGGGAATTTTGAAGATGGGCTACAAGGTGCCGACGCCGATCCAGCGGAAGACGATTCCGTTGATACTGGAGGGGCGGGACGTGGTGGCGATGGCCAAGACGGGCTCGGGAAAGACCGGTTGCTTTTTGATTCCGTTGTTCGAGAAGCTGAAGCAGCGGGAGATTAAGAAGGGCGCGAGGGCGTTGATTCTGTCGCCGACGCGGGAGCTGGCCATCCAGACGTTCAAGTTCATCAAGCAGCTGGGGAAGTTTATGGACTTGAAGACGATTCTGGTGCTGGGGGGCGATTCGATGGACACGCAGTTTGCGGCGATTCACACGCTGCCGGACATTATTGTGGCCACGCCTGGGCGGTTCCTGCATCTGTGCGTCGAGATGGACCTGAAGCTGTCGGCGATTAAGTATTGCGTTTTTGACGAAGCCGATCGACTGTTTGAGATGGGTTTCGGGGAGCAGCTGACGGAGACACTAGCTCGACTTCCGTCCTCGCGCCAGATGGTGCTTTTCAGCGCAACGCTGCCCAAGGTGATGGTGGAGTTTGCCAAGGCTGGGCTGAGCAATCCGACGCTGATCCGGTTGGACGTTGAGTCCAAGATTCCGGAAACGTTGGACTTGCGGTTCATTTACTGCCGGCCGGACGAACGGTACGCAACGCTGCTGGTTCTGATACGCGAGGTCATCCCGAAGAACGCCCAGATTGTGGTGTTTGCCGGAACGCAGCATCACGTGGAGTTGATTTCGCTGGTGAGTTGGATGTTTGAACGATTTTTAAGGAAATTTTTTTCAAATAATTATATTTTTGCAGCTCTTGACCAAGTCCGGGATCCCGTGCACGCACGTTTATTCCGGCCTGGACGCGTCAGCGCGTAAGATCAACACCGCCAAGTTCACCATGAAGAAGGTGAACGTGCTGGTCGTGACGGATATTGCCGCCCGCGGTTTGGACATTCCAACGCTGGATTACGTCGTGAACGTGCACTTCCCAGGCAAGCCCAAACTGTTCATCCATCGGGTGGGCCGATGTGCCCGTGCCGGTCGTTCCGGAACCGCTTACAACATCTTTTCCAACGACGACATTGCGCACATGATTGATTTGCACATGTTTTTGACGCGACCGTTGGACGTGACGGATTCGCGAAACATGGGGCGAGCTCCGCCGGAAGCGGTCGAATCCGAGCACCAGATCGTGCTGGAACGCATCAAGCACATCGATTTGGCCACGGCCTTCAGAGTGAGTAACAACGCTTACAAGCAGTACATCGTCACGAGACCGGCGGCGTCCGCGAGTTCCAACAAGAAGGCGAAACGGTTCAAGATTAGCGAGTTAAAAGTGCTGGACGAGTTCGCGGCCGCGATGGAGAAGGAAAACGAGGCCAAGAAAAAGGACAAGCTGTTGGGGAAGAAGGCGAAAAAGCAGAAGAAGGCACTGACGACGAAGCAGGAAGAGAAGAAACCGGCGGTAGATGCGGACGAATTTCGGAACAGCTTCCTGGCGCAGATGAAGAGCTACCGCCCGCAGACGACCATCTTCGAGTTGAATCCCAAAAGCAACGCCAAACGAATGCTGATCATGAACGAAAAGCGCGAAAAGGACACGATCAAGATCGAAAAGCACAAGCGCAAGTTGGCCGAGCTGGAAGAGGAAGAGGAGAAGAAGGCTGCCCAGGCCGTCAAGGCTGAAGAAGAGTCCAAGGACAAGAAGACCGCCGTCAAGGACGACGAGAACTACATTTCGTACCAGGCCAAGGACCACGTCGAAGAGGACGGTTACGCTATCAACTCGTTCGCCAAGGAAGCCTCCAACGCGGAACTGTCGGTCATCGGAGACACGGCCGCCGACCAGCGCCAACACCAGCGCCTGCAAAAGTGGGACCGCAAAAAGAAGAAGATGGTCAACGTGGTGAACCCGAAGGCGGGCAAGATCCGCACCGAGCACGGCGTCTGGATCGCGGCGTCCTACAAAACCGGTCGCTACGACAAGTGGAAGGAGCGCACCAAGGTGGACGAGCAGGAACGCGCCCGCCAGAACGACAGCGACGAGGAAGATTCCTTCTCCGCGAGACCTGCCGCCACCAGGATGGACTTCCCGCACACGCACTGGGGTCGGCACAACGCCAAGGTGGCGGCGAAGAAGCAACGCGAGGGAACGTCGGAGCTGCGCTCGGTCGAACAGATTGCCAAGACCCGGCTGGACAAGGAGGAAAAGCTGGCGCGCGAGAAGGTCGCCCGGTTGAAGAATCTGGCCCGGAAGAAGCGCTCGATCAACAAGAAGATGAAGGGGAAGGCAAAGTGAGAGGCGGGTGAGTACGCGGAGGATTGAGATATATTTGTTTGTTTACTTGGAGAATAGATGCGAAGACGTGAAGAGCAGGTTGTTTTGGCGTTGTCTAAATGATCCGAACAAGCCATTTTGATTTCACAATTTTTACAACTTGAAAAGCTAAAAAAAATTTGGCGTTCTCGATTACGAGATTCCTACTCGAAACTAGGTGTCCGAAGGCTTGATTGTTGAGGCAATTGCAAACCTCTGTTTACACCTTAGCTTCCTTCCACCCCGGGATTCGAACTGACGACCTTTGAATTGTGAGTCCAACTCCCTACCAGCGACTCCACCGAGGCAGGACCTAGGAAGACGACTCCTACGCCTGGACTGAGCTAACGACCTAACCTGTAGGTTGGACCGGGGCCAACATTTACTTCCCCGTTCGACGGAAGGCGTGATCAGACAAATCTCGCCTCGAAAAATGTCACCGAGACCTTCTGGGATCGAACCCAGGACGACTGGGTGAAAGGCAACCTCGAAACGGGTCCCAGTTTACACATAACATAAAACAACCGGCTTCATATCTTCGGTGCTCGGGTGGCACATCGACGTGAGAATGTTTCTTTGTGGTTACGTGTTATTTATCGATTGTTGACTGGATTTTCTAAATTTAAAATATATTTAAATATTTAATAATACTATAATTTTATGAAACTGGTCACTCAAATTTAGAGGTTCAGAGATTCAAAAATTTTAAATTTGGAATTTCGAAAATTTTAGGATTATAAAATTCTTAAAATCTAAAATTCTCAGTTCAAAAATTCTTGAATTCTGAAATTTTGAGATTCTCAATTTCTTGAATTTCTAAATGCTTTCATTCTTAAATTAAAAAAGCATGCAACATTTTCGTAACGCGCGACATTTTTCGTTTTCTGGATTGACACCTCACCAGAATAGAGCCCTTAGGACAAAGTTCTTTGTCAAAAAAATCCGCCGTATTTCATAACAGAACATTAGATAACTTTAGAGTATTTTTGAAGTCATATTTTAGGTTAGAGACCAAATTCTGAGAAATTTAAAAAAAAAAAATGTTATTGGTTTATCCGGAGTAAAATTTTGGCATGGACTTCGGATAATCGTGTACTAGGTACCTGTGTTCTCTTCAAATCTTGGATCTTTGATTTTTATTAATCTTGAAAGTATCTATTTTCAATTTTAGAATTTTTAAATTTCGAATATTTACATTTCTAAGACTCAAAATTTTAAAAAAAGATTTTTTTTTAAATTTTGGCTTTTTTTACAAAAGTTTTTAAAAAGTGATGAGACTTATTTAGAAATTTAGAGGTTCAAAAGTTTGAAGATTAATTGTTTTTTAAATTCCTAAATTATAAGAAATTTTAAAAGAAAAAAAATTAATTCTTTTATTTTTTAAATTCCTAAATAAATTCTTTATGTTCATAATTAAAAAAAAAAATTGGTAGCAAATACGAACTGGTTCAAAAATCTAAAAAAAAATAGAAATTCTGTTTTTTTTTAATTCTATAATAGGTATTTAAAATCTAAAAATATTAAATCAAAAAAAGAAAAATATGAGATTCAAATTCAAAAATTCTGTAATTCTATTTTTTCAATTCTTAAATTCTTTTAGTTTTTAATTTCCTAAATTCTATATGTTCTTAATGTTTGAAAAAAACAATGGTAACTCAAATTCATAGGTTTAGAGGTTAAAAATTTGAAGATTCAAAAATTAGGAATTAAAAATGTAAAAAAAACTTAAATTAAACAAAAAAAAATAAATTATTAAATTCTAATATCTTAAAATAAATTAATTAAAATATTCATCGAGTTTAAAAATAAAATAATTCAGTTTAGAGGTTTAAAAAGTCAAGAATTTAGAAATTCTACAAATTTTAAATGGTAATTTTAGCAAAAAATTAATTTAAAAATTTAAAATTCTGAATTTCTTAAATTTTTTAAACAGAAAATAAGATAACTTTTGAGCATTTTGGAGTTATGTTGAGAAAAAATGAAGAAATGTGATTCGATTATCCGGAGTGAAATTAGGCTTCGACTACGGATAATTGAGTACGAGCTGTATTTAAAATGTTCAAATCTAATTTTTTTTAAATTTTTCTAATGTTGTTTTTTTAGAGCATTTAAATTTTTTAAACTTTTAATTTTTTTAGCTCTAAAATTTCAATTTTTTTTTGTTTTTAGGAATTTTGATTTTTTGAAAATTTAAAGTTTTTTAATGTTGTCTTTTTAAATATCTAAATTAATTATTTTCTTAATTTTAAAGTTTTGAATATTTGTATTTTAAATTTTTTGAATTTCTACAGCTGCATACCGCTTATGAAAAATCTTTTCGTGACCCCTTGACAGTTTCTTGAGCCTTTTTTTAAATTGAGTTTTGCGTTCCTTCCAAGTTCCGTACTAGACTTAGCACAAAAAAAAAACATCTAAAACCCAAAATTTCGTATAATCGAGTCAACAAATTATTTTAAAACAATCAAAAATTAGAAAACGAAATAATTTTGAATCTCTT
Source organism: Culex pipiens pallens (assembly GCF_016801865.2). Taxonomy (NCBI): domain Eukaryota; kingdom Metazoa; phylum Arthropoda; class Insecta; order Diptera; family Culicidae; genus Culex; species Culex pipiens. The sequence continues at coordinate 14,595,583 of NC_068939.1, forward strand.
TTTTTTTCGAGAAATATGACCCCTAAACTACGCTAAAGTGATTTTTTAAAATCCAAGATGGCGGCCAATTTGGCGGTGACGAAATGTAGACAAAACATGCATTTCAAAATTTAATAGGCAATCAACTATTCTAATTTGGGTCGCAGAACTCAAATTTAACGTTTAAAACAAGAAAAAGAAAAAAAAACGAAAAAAAATGTTCGTGATTATCCGGGACTTCGGACTACAAACCTTCGAATAATCGAGTCTGGACTGTATCGAGATTTTTTCGATTGTCAGTCGTTTTGTTGATAGTGGGTCGAAAAATTACGATCGAATGATCTCAATCTAACATTGAAAAATTGCGCCTTTGGGAGTACAACAAATTCCAGCTAAACCAGACTTTCAAATCAATGACAGCCAACAACTGTCTGCCGCTCCCATCTCCACTTTTTTTTTTTTAAGGTGAAAAGGGAAATTCTCAACGGTATGCCCAAATCTTGGAGTTGGATGATTTTTTTTTAAGTGAAGGTGGTCTAAGAATCTGAGGAAATTACTTAAGAGCGAGTTTTTCACCGATGTGAAACAGGTCGTATCGAGGTGCTCCGATTTGGATGAAACTTTCAGGGTTTGTTTGTCTATACATGAGATGATCTCATGCCAAATATGAGCCCTCTACGACAAAGGGAAGTGGGGTAAAACGGGCATTGAAGTTTGAGGTCCAAAAAACATGAAAAATCTTAAAATTGCTCGCATTTCCGTAAAACTTCATCAATTCCAACTTTCTTAGATGCATTCGAATGGTATTTTGAAGCCCTTCAAAATGTGCTATAGACATCCAGGATTGGTTTGACTTTTTCTCATAGCTTTTGCAAATTACTGTTAAAAATGGATTTTTTAAAACCTTAATAACTTTTTGCAACAGCCTCCAACACCCATACTTCCATAGGTCAAAAGTTAGGGAATTTCATGGACTATAAGCCTACGGTATTAACTTTTTGGCCAATCGCAGTTTTTCTCATAGTTTTACGATTTTTCTATAACAAACATTTTACAACGTTAGTTTTTGCCCTGTAGGCTTCCATAGCGGCACTTTTTGGTCTCAATTTTGAAATATTCGGAATCCTCAGAAAATTTTACATTCGATTGAGGTGTTGGAATTTTGAATTTGATTGGAAAAAATGCCATTTAGAATTAATTAAAATATTATTTAGCATTTTGTCGGATTATGGGTAAAACAGGTATTCGCCTACTTGATACAGCATTTGACGTATTGAACACAGGGTATGAAAAATCTAACTTTTTTTCATGAATATTTTATTTAATTATTTTCTTAGTCAAATTCATAACTCCAACATCTCAATCTAATGTAAAATTTCCTGAGGATTCCGAATATGTCAAAATTGAGACCAAAAAGTGCCGCTATGGAAGCCTACAGGGCAAAAACTAACGTTGTAAAATGTTTGTTATAGAAAAATCGTAAAACTATGAGAAAAACTGCGATTGGCCAAAAAGTTAATACCGTAGGCTTATAGTCCATGAAATTCCCTAACTTTTGACCTATGGAAGTATGGGTGTTGGAGGCTGTTGCAAAAAGTTATTAAGGTTTTAAAAAATCCATTTTTAACAGTAATTTGCAAAAGCTATGAGAAAAAGTCAAACCAATCCTGGATGTCTATAGCACATTTTGAAGGGCTTCAAAATACCATTCGAATGCATCTAAGAAAGTTGGAATTGATGAAGTTTTACGGAAATGCGAGCAATTTTAAGATTTTTCATGTTTTTTGGACCTCAAACTTCAATGCCCGTTTTACCTCACTTCCCTTTGTCGTAGAGGGCTCATATTTGGCATGAGTTCATCTCATGTATAGACAAACAAACCCTGAAAGTTTCATCCAAATCGGAGCACCTCGATACGACCTCTAGAACAAACCGAGCAGAATCTACAAATACTGCCTCTTAAGAAATAACCTTGTACATGAGCTTAACGGATTTTACCGGACTACTTTTATTCGGTCTGTTCTGAGGTCCCGTAAGTCCCTATAGAATTGTTTTAAGTTTGGGAAAGTGCATCGAAAGTTGTAGATGCAAAGGGTTGATTTCACACCTCAACAGTTCCGGCTCGGATTGCTTTACCAAATCCTTACTTTCGACCACATGGGGAAATATTGAAAAACTTATTTTAAAATGCATTTAACCGATTTTTTTCATGCATTCAGGCACAATCCAATACAAACAGGAAGCTTTTACACGGGGCTTTAAAAAGAATCGATCGCTGACAGTGAGCTCGCGGCATTCAGCTATCATCATCGACCCCCGTTCGTTGAATGCTCGCTGACAGCGTCAAAATCATGATCGTCATGTGACTGCGACCCAAGGCTGTCAGTCAGAGATAGCGATTTTGACAACCGCACCACTACACACTCAATCGCGAGTACCTTAGGTAGAAAGCCACACACGAAGTTGCCACGAAAGAATGCCGAGCTCAACACTCAAACAGTCTCTTTTCCTACCTATTTATCTCTTTTTTGCTGGTGCAGTGAAATGTGGTGACCGCAATCAGTTGAATGCAGTCATGAGGAAGGTGATCGAAATTTCGGTAGAATTAAAAAGAATGAGCGCACTGCGCGAATGAGCGAGATGGTGAGAGTGAGAGTTTTTGAAATCGATTTTGTTAGTATGTTTTTATCTAAAATATTTTTATGTTAAGTTGGATTAAAACAAACTCTTAAAATTTACTTAGATATTACATTATGTATTATGCGTATTTCGAATTCATTGAATTTCACTTACATTTTCAAATATTGAAAAAGATAAAACTTATTCCTTCACTTGATACAGTAGATACGCAATGGCAGTGTGCTCGTAGTTCCGCTCGTCCTCGATCTTCAGCACCGTCGAGTCCCCCGTCCAGGTGAACCCCCGATTCCAGAAGGTAAACTTCTTCAACGGCGTCTCGCCCTGCCTCCGCGGACCATCGCACACGACGGTGACCCTCGTCCCAGCGCGCAACGAAACGCGCTCAAACATGCAATCGTACACGTAGATATCGTCCCGCGGTGGGACGTTCGCCTGACTACGGCGGATCATCTTCTCGCCGTCCATGACCACCACCGACAGTGACATCGGCTGGTCGTTTTCGTGACATCCAACGTACATCCCGACGCCGTACAGGTGTAGCACTTCTCGCTGGGCCGTCACGTGGAAGGTTCCCTTGCAGGGGTCGATGGTGTAGCAGATTGGTCCGAAGAACAGCCACTTCCGGCACCGGTAGTCGCGGGTTTGCTCGCGCTGGCGTTTGACCTGATCGGAGAGCTTCTTGAAGTGTTCGGTTTGGTGTTCTGGCTGGTGTTTGCACCACCTTCGGAGGGCGTCCATCAGCTGGTCGTCGTTGCAGCGAAGCTTACTTCCGGCGGAAATTCGCTCCACCAGGTCTAGGGGGAGTTCAAGGAAGTCCGAACTCCGGAACATGACCAACGGATTACGCGAAATGGTCCGCAAGCAGGCATCGTTGAGCTCCTCGAAGCCATGCTTTACGTTCGCCTGGTAGATCTTCATGACGGAACCTTCCTCGGTGGCCACAAACTTCCGGCACCGGTCCTTCAGCCCCATTAGGTTGTACTTGGCCGCAGCGTAGTACAAATCCACCAGGTTGTCCTCGCTAATCGTGGGATTGTCGTAGTACACGTACTTGAGCATCTCCAGGAACGTGTCCGGCTCGACGTCGCTGACCACGATGGGGCCACCCGTCGTCGGAGGGCCCTTTTCGGCGGTAAACATCCGGTAGAATACGTCACTTCCGGCGGCCAGCGGGAAGCGGTGCCCGTGGATGAGCGTTCCCTTGGCGCCCACCAGGAACGAAACGTCCGACAGGAGCTCGCTGTTGACGAGAAACTTGACCCGCTGCTGGTCGGGTTCCCCGCGGGGAGGCGCACTCGGACGCGGCGGCGAAACGTTGGCCGACATGGCCGTCTGAAATGGGTTTTGTTATTTCACGAAGCTTGCAATTCGCAGGCGCCAAAACTGTCACTGGACTGTGATAAGAGAAAAAAAAATAACTTCATTTCAGCAATGCAATTTATTGAACCTCATTCTACGACCGACCCCGCTCCTGCTGTCCCCAAACTTGGCGCGCACTCTCCAGCAGCAGATCGCACGTTCTCCCGAGCAGCGGGTCGCCGGCCATCGTTTCCCGCAGGGCCGTGCAAAGCTTCGCGATGGTTTCCTCGTTCAGCGAGCTGGCCCGGAGTGCGTTCGAGATCGTCAACCCGTCGATCGGTTCCGCCATGAAGTACAGCGTCTCGAGGGTCTCTCCGAGTGCGGTTTGGATGTCGAACTCCCCGTCGGAACCGGCATCGTCGTCTTCAGCATTAGCGTCCATGGGTTCGGAAATTTTGGCGCCGGTCTGCTCTTGGACTTTGGCTAGAATCGTGTAGATTTTGACCAGGGCAAGGAACGTTCCGGCGTGGAAGTGGTAGACGATCGCGCTGTAGATGCTGTTGATGCAGACCAAGATCCGGACGTGGGCCTTCGAGATCGGGAGAAGCGACCCGTCGCTGCTCAGCGGGATAAGAATCCGGTGGACGCAGTAAACGATCGCTTCGATTTTGTCTGCGTAGACTTCGTTGGCGTTGATGATGAAGTTTTCGTGAATTTCCAGGAATTTCTGGATGATTTTCAGATCTTTGCTGGTGAGATATTCTTCCTCGAACTGACTGACGGCACCCGTTTCCGGGTAGATTTGCTTGAATCCCTCCATGAGTCCCTCAATCAAGCAGGGCTTGGCAAACATCTTGTAGAACTCGTTCAACTGAGCGTAATCGACTTCGGCTTCCGTAAACCGATTGACCATCGCGTGGACCGCTTCCAGCGTGTGCTGAATCAACTCGCTGCTAGTCGTACTGCTCAGTATAAACGCCAGCTTCTCCGTAATGTCCTCCTGCTCGCGAATCAACTTGAACCAGCAGAACGCCTCATCGTCAGACTTGTCCAAAATCGTCGTTAAAATCCGCATCAACTGAACCAGCGTCAAAGTGTCGCTCGATTCCAAAAACCCGCACAAGCTCAAAAACAGCGACTTGTTCTCGTACAGAACCTTATGGGTCTCCTCCAAGCAACACATATTCCCAACAATCCCCAGCAAAATTTCCACCAGTCGATGATCCTCCGAACCTTCCGCCAACCCAATCAACAGCTCAACTACATCGTGCTTCAGCAAAAACAGAACCACATCCGCCTCAATGGTCATGTCCCACAAACTACACAAATCCTTCTCAAAGTCCTCGTCCTCGGCCAGCGGCCCATCCAGCTGGGGCAGCTTCAGCACCGTGGACAACACGAACCGCTCGCTGTACATCGTCTCCCCAATCCGGTCACCCTTCAACTTCTCCAATATCTCACCGCCCGGCTCCAAATCCGTCGATTCGACGACACCAGAAGCAGCGGCAGACGACGGCGAATCCTCAACCGGTTCCGGCGTTGAGCTTTCCATTATGGAGGGCGCACAAAAAGCGACCGAATCTACCGGGGGAAAAACTGCGGCGACTCCGTGCGATGTAAACAACTTTTTGAAAACACAAACTTTCGGCGAACTGTCAGCTGACACGGTTAGTTGGAATTGTTCAATGCAGTTTTAAAAATTAGCATTTCTTTCAGTACTATCCAGATCAAAACCAACTATAATTTTTACAAATGTATTCTACAACCGAAACCCATCCCGCGCACACCTACTTCTTGGCATCCCTCGCGCCGCCCATCTCGTCCAGCTTCTGCTTCAGGTCGAGCAGGTCCTTGTCCGGAACGTATCGGGCATCGTCCACCTCGCCCGTGTGCTCGCTCACCGCCAGCGTGACGCCCTCGGGCAGCGCCCCCTGCAGCACGCGCACAAACATCGGGTAAAGGGGAGCCTGCAGGTTCGCGATCTGCACCACCCGCTCGTACACCGTCAGCTTGTAGTCGGTCTCGACGATGGCCGAGGCGGGTTTGAACTTTTGCACGTTGAACTTTTGCGGCGGCTGCGCCCAGCAGTCGGCAATCTCCAGGTCCATGGTGTCGGCCACGTTGTGGATGAAGCGCTGGTAGCTCTCGAGCAGCGGGTAGTCGTAGCCCTTGACGGTGACGTTGAGCGTGCCGTACAGCGGGTACTTGGGGCGGAGTTTCTGGGAAGGGAGAGTGACGGGAGGAGTACATGATTAAAATGTTTGATGTTGTTGTGTTTGGTCCTCGGATATATAACTTAACGGTAGGGCGTCCAATTTTCCCGGGTTTTGAATTTCCCGGGAAACGGGAAAAATATTTTTGAATCAGTAGTAAAATTAATGTTTTCATTATATTTGTTATGTTTTGAAGCTTAAAATCATAGAATTAGCTTAATAATATTAATTGGTGATAATCCACACTTCAATCTAAACAAGGCCGACAGTTTTTAAATAGCCTTAAAGAAATTAAAAATTGTTTTTTTTTGTTCTTTGTGGTGTTTTGGATTTTAAATCAACTAACATTTTTAATTCCAATGTGATTATTTTTTTTTTATTTGCGAATCAAATTACATAAGTTTTTTATACTTTTTTTTCTTTTATATATATTTTTATAAGACATTACTAAAACAGCTTAAAAAAATCTTTTCTATGTCTGAAAAACAAAAAAACGACAACAACAAAAAATGATACCAGTTAATTGAAAATTTTAGATATGTTTTGTTCCTGTTCAACCGAATTCATCCAAAACATTATTAAATTTTTTTTTGCTTAAAAAGTTGTCTTTATTCGTTACATTTGCCCTTATTTGCCACAGTTGCCGGTGTTTAATTAAAAATAATTTAATATGAGATTGTTTTTTTAAATTTAACATCGAAAATATACGTTAATTTATCCTGTCTTTTTCTTAAAAAAAAGAGAAAAAAAATTAAAGCGCTAGGCATTTTGCGGACCTGTTCATTAAAATTATAATAATTTTTCCTAAAAAGCCAAATTAATGCTGATATTTGCCGAATACAAATTTTAATTCATTTTGTCGATTACTAAGTATTCAACTTTTCATCTATTTTAATGCTTCTTTTATCGATAGCTTAGTATTCAACTGTTCTACTATTTCCACAACCAAATCTGAATTTGCAGACCAAAATATGATTTTTTTTTTCGATTTCGGGAATTCCCGGGACAAATTATAGAAAATCCCGGGATTCGGGAATTCCCGGTTTTCGAAAAATCCCGGGATTTTTGTCCCGGGAATTCCCGGGATGGACGCACTACTTAACGGACTGATCAGTTTTAAATTTTTCCTAGCCTATAGGATAAACATCATGAAATCAAACCATCCGCATGGATGTTCTCGCCAATATTTCGCATCGGATGGTCAACTCACAACATTTTATTTTAAACAAAATGTTGGCTCTTTGTCCTGAAATATGAATTCAAAAATGCTTCAAAGTGATCCGGTTCTATATATGTATTCTAAGATGGTGGTCTAAACAGCGATGTAGGGATACTGTAAAATTTTATTTTATACAGTTTCCACTTAAATTCCACTTCAAAAAAATTTCATTCACCGAAGAATAAAAAAAACTTCGGATAATAATGATTAAATTTCCTCGCAAAAAATATACAATAGTTCACAAATTTTAAAATTTGAAGAATCCAGATTATTCAAAAAAAAACTTTAACATTAAAAAATTAAAAAAATGTTTAAAAAATTAAAAAACATACACTCACATTAAAATTTAAGATTCAGACATTCCTAAATTAAAACATTTTATAATTTAAAAAATTCAATGATTCAGAAATTTGCAAAATCAAAAATTCGGAATTTTCAAATTTCAAAATTTAGAAATTTAAAAATACAACACACAATTTAATAAATTTGAAAAAATCCTAATTAAAAAAATAAACCCAAAATTTCAAAATTTAAAAGCTTGAAAAATAAAAAAAAATGGTTCACAAAAACTTCACAATTCCAGAATAGGAAAAAAACCAAAATTTTCAAATGTTAAAAAAAAATCAAATACTAGAAAAGTCTTAAAACATTTCTTCCTCGATTTTCCAAAGTCCTAGGAGCGATCTCGCGAAGTATAAGAATTTCGATTTGGATATTTTACATTTTTTAAATTGTTTTATAATTTTATTTTTATTTTTTTATTCTTGAGATATGTATACTACCTACAACAAGAAACTCGACTCGGCGAATGTACGAATAATAAAAAGGGGACAGTTGTTGAGTTCCAATGGGCGTCGCATTTTGTGGCTTTCAATTTTGAGCTGAGTTGGATTGACTTGCGGGTGAGATATTTGTAAAATGGTCATCGCGAGTGGTCGTGTTTTGCTGCGGTCGTCGGTTCGGTCGTTTTTCGCTGTTTTTTGGGAGTTTGTGCGAGTTTCGGAGGCAGTGGTCTTCGCGGAGGTGATTTTTATGGTGGGAGTGGTTGGAGTCTGGTGTTTTTTCGCGAAAAGTGCCGGAATTTTGCTTTTTTAGGAAGCCTCTCACCAGCAAGAGGTGGCCTCGAAAAGTTGGGCTACGCCCTCCGGAAGATGAGTGAGCGAGAAGAACTGTCAAACCAAGCCTTGGATACATTTAGAGATGTCAGGCGGCATTTAGTACAAACCGAGGGGTTATTTTTCGGGAACGAAATCCAAAAATAGAGAGAGGGAGAGCTGCCGAAAAATGAGTGAAGTGGCAACGGGTGTTGAGACTGTCAAGTGAGAAATTTGGTTCGTCTAAAATTGGCGTAGTTGTAGAATCTGCTTCGGGGAAAGAAATCAAGAAGTGTTTTTCTCACATGGAGTCTAATTTGATCGCTGTTACTAAAGCTCATATTGTTTTGAAGAATCTTAGCAGCTTTGACATCGCGAGTGTTAGTGAACTGCTGCATTCGTCGCTGAACCTGGTGTGGAACCGGAATCGAATTTTCACACAGCAAGTGCGTGGGGGAGAGTTAAAGGGTTGGGTTTCTATCCGCAAGTATGTTGCCGGACGTTTGACGTGTTCAATGAATGAAAGGGACAAGCTTTCCTGCTAGACTTGTGGAGGTGAGATGGCTGAACGATGGACTGGTCCACAGTAGTGCTGGCGTGCTGGCTCCTCCAATGTTTTTTTATTCATCGGCAGAGAATTGCACATCACCAGATGACCGGATAACCTGCAGAACTCGGGTGAGACCTTTCCTTTTTCTTTATTCTTGATTTTTTAATTGTTTTTTTTTGCGTTCTTTTATTAGATATACATTATTATTGTATTTATTGAAAAAATATTAAATATGTTGATTAATCCCATTACACAAACATTTAAATTTTAACTAAGTATGCCTTTGAATCGGTCGTTAAACTTTAACTTCTAACTCTTACATTTTATTGAATAAAACAAACAAATAAATATTGTTTTTCTCCTCTGCATCGCTGTAAAAGTTTAAAATCAAGATTCTAATTATGCGTTAAATCATTTACAACCTCGAATTTCGCTTAAACATATAATAATTTAAAGGAAAATATAAACTTCTCTTTACTTTTACAGTCGATAGCTTGAGTTTAATAGCAGATATCTTAAAACTGTGTTTAAGGGTGCACAGCAACCAAGGAAGTTGTTGTCTTCTTATGCCAAAATTGACAAACTTACGGACCCAATCCTGCACAAATCTGATTGTAAAAACAGGCAAATTTTGTTGTAAATCACTTAGTAGACAGTACTTTAGGGGATGAATAAAACATTATATCGATAGTTCCCGTAGTTTCGAAAATACTAAAATATCTGTAACAAAAATCTTGGTGCAAAAGCTCTTGTTGATGTGCACCGTTAATCAACATTGCTTTTACCGGAGAAAATGATTGGTTTAGTAATACAACAGTCAATTTATTCATGCACGGCTTCGTCGCGTTGTGTCTGCCGTTGCTTTAAATAGAATATCTATAAATCAGGCATCTTTTACACTGTGCAATCTGTACTGTTTAATAATAAAAAAACTAACTCTACTTGATTCGCCCGCAATACCTTTCGGGGTATATCCTAGGGTTCTACCTCTCCTACTAACATTGAGTCCAAAACCTCCCTACAAACATCTATACCACTAACGTGACGTAGGGGTCCCTGCGCACTTTAGATAGGTGTTTACTAACATTCCTTCATTTCCCTGAGGATAGCTTGGACCCGGCGTGGACCCCCTTATGCCCTGGGCTGTATTACACACTCATCAAAAGATGAAGACATGGTATCTCCCGTGTTGGATTATTGTTCCGGATGAGGGTCTAACACAACCAGACCAAACAGTGGGATAAGCGTTGTGGAGCCTTCCGGTGGTGGGGCGTCCTCCAAATGCTAATGCTAATGCTAATACGCAGAAAAATCCTTCTATAGAGGCAAAGAGGTTTTAGGTGACTCATCACACACAACCTTCGGACGCCTAGAAATGAGCAGAAACTTGCAACAGAGCCCATAAAAGACCCGGGGTCGTTAAAGCGGATTGTTTTTGTTTTTTTACGCAGAAAAATATTTTAAACGATCAGCCTGTATCATACAGGCTGATCGTTTAAAATACCTCAGGTTTGATTCAACAAGTTTTGTGGAATATAATCAACCAAATTTTGCGTTGAATCAGACCTTGTCTTCTCAATTCCACAAAAGTCTTCCGTTTAGCGTTGATAAAACAAAAATCTTGTTTTTTTTAATCCAAAAATGTGAAGCAAAATTTGAAAAGAGCGCATAAGAATTTTGACAGCCAGAACTATTTTGCAAATTCCGAGCCAACAGGTAACTATTTAACAAAACCCGCAGTGTTAAAAGGTAGTTGAGAAAGCCAGATATTATTTTACATTTCGATTTTTGTGATAAATTTACTTGTTGGCTCGGAATTTGCAAAATAGTTTCAGCTGTCAAAATGCTTATCTGCCTTTTTCTCGTGTTGCTCCAGAGATGTTTTGTTGTTTCAAATATGCCTATTTTTTCTACCTGTATAGGTTTTTACTCTTTGAAGAGAATTTTACTGTACCAAGCCAGAAGGGAATCGAACCCATCACCTTCCGCTTGCAAGGAGAAACCTGTACCACTCGTACCAATAGACTTCAGGCACTGAGTACTTTGTGCTACAGGAGCTCGTTGAAAAACCAATGCTCAGATAAAAGGACGCAATAAATGAGTGCGTTATGTTCAACTCAAATTTGAGTACTAACTCAAATTTCAACAAATTCAATCCATTGTTCCAAACAAAGTTTTGCGTGCATGAGCAAAACAACGACCAGTCTACCGAACTGTCAACGTCACTGCGCGCTCAACACAGCAACCGTCGGCTGCAAGTTCAAAAAATACGCGGCGTCGTTTCAATCACAACCGAAGAATCCGGAACATCCGGCGTAGAAGGAATCACAAGTTTGTTAAAAATGCCGCGCCGCGTAAGAACCCCACCACGACGTATTCCACCCCAACCATCGGCCAAGGACGGCCAACGTGCCGGTTCGTCCCGCAATCAGCCATCCCAACAAGACTTGCAGGAAGCTGGGCCTTCCCGGGCAGGCACTCGGTCATCCCGCCGTTCGCGGTCCGAACCGCGACGTTCGGCCAACAGAGACGACAGCAGTAGCTCCAGCGAGGACGATCGTAGCTACCGGTTGCCCCGAATGTCCCGATCGCGCTCGGAGCAGCGCAACGCGCGGCCAACTCGACTCCACGGAGCTCGCGTTCTCCGGGAAATCACCCGTCTCCAGCTGACCACAGACCTCCTGATCCCGAAGCTACCCTTTGCCCGGCTTATTCGCGAAGTTCTGCAGCAGTATTCCCAGCGGAACCTGCGAATAACCCCGGAGGCCCTGCTTTGCCTGCAAGAATCGTCCGAAATCTACCTGACGCAGATGTTCGAGGACGCGTACCGGTGCACGCTTCACCGGGAACGCGTTACGATGATGCCCAAGGACATGAACCTGGCGCTGTACCTGCGCGAACGGTGGGCTCGCTGAGACTTACCTCCAGGTACGGTGGCTCGTACATGTTGGCGGAGAAGTGACGAATCGGGTTTCGGCGAACCAACCACGGGACGATCTGGAGGGGAAATTAATACTTTTAGTGTTTAGTTGTTAGTGTTTGACGAGTGCTGTCGCGTACCTGTCGCAGTGCCATTATTTTACTCAGGAAAATCCGGATTTTACACTAAAAACAAACGCGACCTGGTTCCGTGCCTTCGAACTTTTTTTTTTGTGCTGTCAAACCACACTTTTGAGGTTATGTAATGTTTGCACTGTGGGACAATGTGTTTTGGTTTAGTGGTCATAAATTAAATCTGAAGGATATTTTTAATGCATTTAACTTTTTTTTAATAACAACTCACACTGCTGTTTATAATAAAGAATGTTGAATGTTTCCAAACCGAAACAATTATGAATCTATCATTATTTTATATGTAGATAATATATGAAAGAAAACAGAATGTTGAAATGCCGAAAACTAAATCTCGGGTGAGTTTTCAAAAAGCCGTAAGAGCCACCGTGACTTCTGTCACTAATTTTCGTTTTTTTCCAAAATTAAAAAAAAAATCATTTAATTTTAGTTTGGGGCACTTAAAGGACGTGTAGAAAAACAATCTCAAGGTATTTTTGATATTGGTTTTTCGTAAGAAGGTCGAATACCGATGCAAAAAAGACTTTGTTTACCAATGGCTCTTACGGCTTTTTGCAAACTAATCCGAGAAATAATCATTTGATTTCTCTTATTTAACAATGTGTAACAATAATCATTTAATTTTCCGCCAAAATTTTGTTTGAGGAATTTACATTTAAATTCAAAAATTAAATTTTATTCGATCTTAATTTTAAAATTTTATCAAGAAGTTTGAAAAACCTAATATTAAAAAAAAATCTGAATTTCAGGAATTTTGGAATTTTGAAATTGTTGTTCTTTAAAAAAAAGTTTTAGAACTTTGTTTATTAGATTCTATGAACAAATTTTGAACATTGAGTCTATCTCTTTCACACCTTATGTCAATGTCCATCGGAGTAAGTTTATATTTGTTTACTGCTGGTTTACGCATTTTTTCCCATGTCAATTTTGACCGATTCTGACTTTTTGTCATTTTTATGTTTAGTTTGACGTATATTTTTTAAAACCCCATAAAATCTAGTACTTTGTTCGGAAACTCAAAGTGTGTGTCGTTCTATCGTTTTCCTTCTACGCACAAATGTCCCACCAGGTGTTTTCTTTCACGGAGTACTTAGTTTACCGAAGCATCCTTTCTTGTTGGCCAATTGTTAGCTAGAGGATTACAATTGGGTACTAAAGCCCTATGCCAATTTTTATGTACAACGGTAAAAAAACACGATTAAAAACCATTTCTGATCACTTTTTTTCATTTTAATGCAAATAAAAAATTGACAAGACAACATTTTTTCGATGGATCAACTATGGTCCCCTTGGAACGAGCTGTCAAGTAGGAGCTTTTCTGTCAAGAAGGACCGCGAGGATAATTTTTCAAAATTGATTTAAAAATCCATTTTAAACTCTTTGTGGTCGTACAAAGGGTCATTGTACTCAGAAAAATAAGCTTTATCGCTGTGAACAATAATATCAGCAATCTAAGCTTCATTTTAGGACCCAATTAAGGTGAAGCCGTTGATCATTTTCGAAGAAAATTGATCATCACTATAAAATATTCTGTATTAAATTCAATTTAACGAATTTCTGCACAAAAATGAATCAGCATGTGCCGGTTGTTGCCTTCTTGAAGCCACCGAAAGAATTTTAGATCTATAGCAACTGTGTTGGGTCCTAAAATTAAGCTTAGATTTGTGATATTATTGTTCACAACGATAAAGCTAATTTTTCTGAGTAAAATGTTCCTTTGTATGACCGCAAAGGATTTAAAATTGATTTTCTAAATCAATTAAAAAAAAATATCTACGCTGCCCTCCTTGCTCCTTTATTTTCATGCATTAAGGCTAGTACGCAGATCGGAAGGTAAGGGGTCAAGAAACAGCTTTACGAACAGCAGAACAAAGAAGAGGGAGCGATTTTCTTCACCCTATCTGGCTTGCTTTACTGCCCATTTGATTTTTTTCTTGACCGGTTCCTTCCGAAGTGCGTATGCGTATACCGCTTTAACTTGAAAAAAGTGATCAGAAATGGTTTTTAATCGTGTTTTTTACCGTTGTACATAACAAATTCCATAGGGCTTTAGGACCCTATCGAGACATTAAAAAGAGAGATGTGAGCCGGTAACATGGAGCTAAACTTTCGCAACTGTCATGGTAAACTTCACAGAAAGTTTAACTCCATGTTGCACTTTTAATTTCTCGATAATGCGTAGAACGCGGTAAAACGGCAGGACCTAACAATATAGTCAAGACTTTTAAAAAATAATAACACAGCGCTAACTTTCCAGATTTCGCTGTATCGGAATGGCACCGTTATTATTAGTCTATACCAAAAAAAAAATTCAAAAGAAATCTCATAATATCGGCAGATTTTGTGGAGAATTGCTTTAGTAATAACTCAAAAATTAAGTACAGTCATCCCACATATTCGGAACACCCACAAATTCGGAACACTTTTGTGATAATTAGGCAAATGCAGCAAATGCAGCTTTTCTGTCGACCCTACTATTATTAGGACCTTTATTTGGACATTCTCTTGCTATTTCACTAGTAAAAGTAGTACTTTTTGAATAAAAACCCTCATTTCAAGACTATTTCATCCAGAGCAGCAAAACACTGTTTCTAAATTGCCTGTTCCATAATTGTGGGATGTTTTTGTGCCTCCCACTAGGTTCAGAATTTGTGGATTTCAAGGGTCAAAGTTTATCTTTGAAAATTTGATATAAAACGTAAAACTAACAGTTCCAGAGTTTTTTTTTTAAAAAAGGACCAATAAACTTTTGTCTTTCATATGTTTAAAGGACCTGGGTGCAGAATAGTTGTCCGCAAAGCGGCCTCAATTTAGAACTGTCAAAGCGGAACCAATTTACTGTTCGCATAATTATACCAAGAAGTGGCAAGTATTGTGATCGATCTAAAATTTATTTAGTCAGGAATAAAAAAAAATATCGATGACTATTGAGGTATTCGAAGTCAAAACATCTTAATAAGAGGTTTGAAATCGAGTTTGGCATAATTCGTCGCTAAAATTTATAATCGCTATGTCTACAAAATCTATGTTTATGACGCTTTTTTAAATGTTAGCGACGAATTATCAATAACTATCAATAGTACTTTCCAAATAATATTGGATACTCCGATATTATCACTACACATCAAAGATGCATAATCTCGGAACATCCATTCGGTTGCTCTTCTGATTCACGAAATTCCACCCACTTTTGACACAATTTTTCATCACGTGGCAAACAAAAAAGGCCTCTTTTGGCCGCCCATCGTTTAGTCTACGAAGAAAAAAGTGCGAAGCACTTAATTTTTCATCTAAAACATCAACATCAACAGATCCAAAAAGTTTCATAATAATTCAATTCAGCAGCAAAAAATATGTCACGCTTGAGCTTGAACATAGCCTTCTACTTTGTTTATGTTTACAGCTGTAGTGCAGATGTATTAGTGGGGAGCAGTGGGGAGCTTTCTAAAATCACGTTACGCATTCTGTCTTTTCAGCACCCAGTAAAGGACCTAATAAAAAAAATCTAGAGTTGTTCGATACAGCATTCGAAAGATTGCAAGAAAAGCTTCCAAGTGAAGGTTAAAGCGAATCATCAAGTTCAATAATTATCGACTTTCTATGATTTTTTGAATATTAGTCGATCTGTAAACTGTTCCGAATATGAGGGATGACTGTAACACCCCTTAGTCATATCGGTTTAAAAAAAAAACGAAAAAGCAAAAAAAAACTAAAACTTGTTTGGAAATTAAAAAAATATTTTTTTTAGACATTTAAAATTATTATTTATACACAGTGCCGCCCCAAACACATTGAGTGGTCGTCTCTAAACTACATGTTCATTTTTCTCTACACTTTTTATGTTTTTTTTCTTATTTATTTCAAATAAATAATTTAATTTTATTGAATTAAGGCCGTTGCAAATATTTTTCAAAGTTTATGTCCCCCCCCCCCCCCCCCTTCAAAATCGGTCTGAAAAATCAGGGGGCAAAAAAAATATTTTTCCAAAAAACTCCAAAATTTCCATGAAAATAGAAGTCTAATCAACTGAAAACAATCTAGAAAGCATTTTTCTGCATTAATAATCATAGATAATCATATTTAGCATGTTTGGGCTTGTTTGAAAATGTTTTTAATTTTTATGAAATTACAATGTACAGCACCGCAAAAAAATTATTTTTCGCAAAAAAATAAAATTTTCGTCAATACTTAGATATTTCGGAAACTAATGATGGCAAAACTACTGGACAGGTGTATAATGCATTTTAAAACACTTTTTTCATTAAAATGTTGGAACCATGGCTCGTAATTTCAATTTTTATACTTTTTTTATTTTTTTGCCACCCCCCCCACCCCCCCTCGACTTTGGTCAGAGTCGAGGGACATAAACTTCAAAAAATATTTGCAACGGCCTAAATATTATTAAAAAAAAAACGTTGTATATCAACTTTGCCAATTTTTTTTTTGCGTAGTTTATGGACCCCCTGAAATTTGAATTGTTTTGATATTAATTCGTAAATAAAAGAACGTGCAAAAGTTACGACTTTAAAATGCTGCTCCAAAAGTTTGAATAAATTCGTATTTTTTAAGTGAAAACTAGTTAAAAACCCATCAAAATGAACCACATTCGGTCACTCGCCCTAGGAACCGGCCTCGTCCGTCATTACACATCCGCCGCACGCCGAAGTGTCCTCCGCCAGGATCGCACCAAAATTCCAAGTAAGTTCTGGAAGAACCTTCCGCAGCTTAAGATGTTCCTGACCACTTTTGGTTTCCTCCTATTTGCAGCCCACCAGTATCCGATTGCCCGACCCTCGGACGCTCGGGTGTACGTGTGGGGTCTCGCGGCAACCGGTGCCCTCGGAGTGCAAACCTCGGTCAAGAAGCAAGCCCAGGTGCACACGGACGTGGTCCAACATCCGAGCCGGTTGAGCTTCGCCGAGAATCGGGAGTGTTTGGACGTGGCCGCCGGGTACGGGTTCTCGAGCTTTGCGACGGCCTGTCGTGGGGGTAAGAGTTTGTGGGGCACCGGGATTAATACGGACGCGCAGATTGGGTTCCACAAGTTGGGCGGACAGCAGCGGAAACCGTTCGAACTGTTGATCTACCCGGCACCGGTGGATTTGGCCTCGGTCGCGGGGAATAACAGTAAGGTGCAGATTGTGCGGGTTGCGGCCGGGCGGGCACATCAGCTGGCGTTGGGTGAGGACGGGACGGTCTATGCGCTGGGGAACAATTCGTATGGGCAGTGCGGTCGGGAGATAATTAAGGACGAGGACTACTTCAATCAAGCGACGATCCATCGGATAAAGGATCTGGGAGGTACGGACGATCCGGTGAAGGAGGTCGATTGCGGTCAGGATCACAGCTTCTTTTTGACGCGCTCGGGACGGTTGTTCTCGTGCGGGTGGAGTGACGACGGTCAAACGGGACAGGGCCAGTTCGGATTGGTCAGCACGCCGGGACTCGTCGAGGGAGACCTCAAGAATGAAGTGGTGACCAAAGTTACTGGGTCTTCGGACACGGTACTAGCCCTAAATGGTAGGCTCACGAGTCATTCTAAAAATTCAAAATTTAACCATTTTCTCTCAACTCCCCGCACAGATCGCGGCGAAGTGTTCGGCTGGGGCAACACCGAGTACGGCCAACTCCTCCCAGACGGCGACGAAACGCCCCAAATCAACTCCCCCCGTCATCTGACCTTCCTCCAGGGCTGCGGCCGCATCGTAGACATCGCCGCCGGTGGTTCCTACTGCCTGGCGCTCAACGAAGCCGGTGACGTGTTTGCCTGGGGTTACGGCATCCTGGGCTTCGGACCGGAAGTGGTCCACCAGCCGCGACCTCGCCTCATCCCGGCCACCCTCTTCGGCAGGAACGACTTCAACCCTGCTTCGCGTGTGCGGGCGATTTACTGCGGCCTCACCCACAGCGGAGCGATAACGGACGGGGATGATTTGTACATGTGGGGCCACAATCGGCACGGGTGTCTCGGGTTTGGCGACCGGAAGGATCAGTTCTTTCCGCTGAAGGTGGCCGTCAGTGCGCGCGTGATGAAGATTAGCTGCGGCGTGGATCATACGCTGGCGCTGTGTCGAGCGTTTGTCTAGTAAGGATTGGTGTGAGGTGAGTTTGTGGCTTTGAAAGGCTTTGAAGTGTGTACAATAATTACAAGTACTAATAGTGATAAATTAAATAATTTAATACCAAAATTCAATAAGGCAAACAAATTATTTAATATCACATTTTCTTGAAAAACTTGATTTAATTCGAAAATCTCAGAATGCAAAAAAAAACTGTTGTCATATAAAACTTAGAAATTACTGATACCTCTTAAACTATTAAAATTCTAGCCATGTTTTGATGTTTGAAATGACCTGAATTTTCGATTTCTAACTGAACTGATTTTTTATTTTTCAAAAAAAAAAACACAGTTCGACAGTCCAAATTTGAACATAACAAAATTAAAATGCGGAAATTCTAAATTTCTTAGTTTCTTAAATTTAATGTTCCAAAATTCGGAAATTTTGAAATTCCCTGGTTCTAAAATATAAAGGTTTTTTTCAACGAATTCCTCAATTCTCTGGAAAATACTTAAATTATAAAGCTTCAACATCTTATGTTCTTGAATTCAAAAAATAACATTTCCTAAATTCCTCGATTGAAATAACAGGTTCTGTAGTCCTAATCTCATAATATTCCTCAATTGGGTACTAAAGCCCTATGTCCTTGCCTATGTCAATTTTTATGTACAACGTTAAAAAACACGATCAAAAACCATTTCTGATTCCTTTTTTTCATTTTAATGCAAAAAAAAAAATGACAAGACAACATTTTTTCGATGGATCAACTATGGTCCCCTTGGAACGAGCTGTCAAGTAGGAACTTTTCTGTCAAGAAGGACCGCGAGGTTAATTTTTCCAAATTGATTTAAAAATCTATTTTAAACTCTTTGTGGTCGTACAAAGGGTCGTTATAATCAGAAAAATAAGCTTTATCGCTGTAAACAGTAATATCAGCAATCTAAGCTTCATTTTAGGACCCAATTCTAGAATACATCTAAACTAAAATAATGGATCAATTGGGTCCTAAAATTAAGCTTAGATTGATCATATTATTGTTTACAACGATAACACTTATTTTTCTGAGTGCAACGACCCTTTGCTCAAAAAAAAAGAGTTTAAAATGGATTTTTAAATCAATTTTGAAAAATTAACCTTGCGTTCCTTCTTGACAGAAAAGTTCCTATTTGACAGCAATTTCCAAGGGGACCATAATTGATCCATCGATAAAATGTTGTCTTGTCAACTTTTTTTTTTGCAATAAAATAACAAAAAGTGATCAGAAATGGTTTTTCAGCGTGTTTTTTACCGTTGTATATTCAAATTTATATAGGGCTTTAGGACCCTATTAACTGTCTTTTTTATCTGTCGAGCGATTAGTTTTTTTCGGCTAGCCAATTAGAAGAAGAAAAAGTCGAGGCATTTTTTTTATTGTTTATTTCAACAGGTTTTTTTACGAAATGAGCCTTTTTTAATTTAAATTTTTGTATTTCGACGGTAACATTTCAAAAGGCATCATGTACATTTTGACACTTTCTGGGTTATTGCATATTCTGAAAGTACTCCTAATAAGCTACCTCTCCACCAAAAATGAGCAAAAGTTACTTCAGTAAAGTCTGTTTAATAATGATTTAAAAAAAAGTAACATAAACAAAATCTATGCCATCAACAGTCCCTGTTTATATAGCCCTGTCAACCTGTCAAACAAAAGACTACATGAACCTCGTGACGAAAAAAAAGCTACATGAACAAAGCGCCATGTACATTTGGCGAAGAAAAACGAATCATAACAAAGCGTCCCCCTCAATGACAGCAGGGTGATATAGACGTTGGTGATTTCAAAAGAAGTTATGTTTGTTTTTCTCAAATAAAATTACGGAAATAATGTTTTATTGAATTTGGATGACCAAGTATCAATAAAAGCAACGTTTTTCATCGTTTGTTATCATTAGAACATCTTATTTTGCTTTTATATTAAAATGGGAATTGAAAATGGATGTTCAACATTCAAATGCGTTTTTCTCGAAACGCATAGTTTGTACATGATGCTTTTTGAAAAGTTGGCATCGATTTGTCAATCTGGCCGAAACGATTAAGGTGCTTTTGTTTTTAAAATATTAAAAAAGAGAACATGAAACTTCTGAAAATTCCAGAAAGAACAAAAAAGCAGGATATGATTTTTGAAAAAAATGTGATTTACAATGTAAAACTAAAAAATTAAAATGCTGTAAAATTTTCTAAAAAAAAAAAATACAAAAAAATCAGCCCAGAATTTGAAAATGTAAAAACACGTGTTTTTTGGCCATTTCACAAAGTTGATTATGATTTCAAAATATTTTGTTATTCAAAAGATCAACAAATTTAATTTTCACAATTAAAAATCGGATCTAAAATTGAGGAGCACTGAGAAAATCATGTTTTGTTATACAGTCCAGACCTAGGTCCAGACTCGATTATCCGAAGGCCTTGGCATAATTTCACTTCGGATAATCGAATCATGAAAAACAATTTTGTTTTCGTTGTCTTATTTTTGATTGTTGAGCTTGAGCCTAAACTAGTCTAAAGTGATTTAATAGGCAATCAACCATTCAAATTTGACTAAAATGGGGTCGTAGAACTCGAACTTGATGTTGTAATTGTAATTTATTTGGTGGTGTTAAAAGTAAAAAAAATAAAAGTCCCCTACAAACCTTCGGATAATCGATATATATATCTCGATATATATCTCGAGTTTTTTTTTAAAGGTCCTATACACAAAATTTTCACTTTTTGCTTTTTGGGTGTTTTTGAATACCCCTGACTCAAGGCGAATCTAAAGAATACCCAAAAAGCAAAAATTTAAAATTTTGTTTATAGGACCTTTTTAAAAAAAAAAACTGTAGATATTATTTTTGATTTTTTTTTTTGAAATGGTCCAAAAACCAAATTTTCAGTTTTTGCTTTTTAGGTGTTTTTAAATACCTCTGACTCAAGGCGGTTTCAAAAACACCCAAAAAGCAAAAATTGAAAATTTGGTTTATAGGACCTTTCAAAATAAACTCTAGATATTATTTCTGGAGTTTTTTTTTGAAGAGGTCCAATAAACCAAATTTTTAGTTTTTATTTTTTGGGTGTTTTTAAATACCCCTGACTCAAGGCGGTTTCAAAAACACCCAAAAAGCAAAAATTGAAAATTTGGTTTATAGGACCTTTCAAAATAAACTCTAGATATTATTTCTGGAGTTTTTTTTTTGAAGAGGTCCAATAAACCAAATTTTTAGTTTTTATTTTTTGGGTGTTTTTAAATACCCCTGACTCAAGGCGGTTTCAAAAACACCCAAAAAGCAAAAACTGTAAATTTGGTTTATTGGACCTTTTCAAAAAAAAAATCCAGATTTGTAAAAGTAAAAATTGGAATTTAAAATTTGGCATGCTTTAGATTTACACGTTAAAAAAAGTTAAATTAAACGTAACAAATCGCCGAAACTTTTTTTTTAAGCTGTTGCTGACTGTTTCAAATTGAGCGTGTGTGGTTGTTTTCCCTTTTTGACAGCTTGTCGTTCGTGCCGATGAAAGGAAAAATCCAGGGCCCCGGCGCCTGACTTTAGAATTTTGAAAAAAAAATTGATTTTACAATGTAAAACTAAAAAAATAAAATATTGTCAATTTTTCTAATTTTGTCAATTTTTCTAATTTTTAAAATTTTCACGTGTTTTTTGGCCCTTTCACAAAGTTGAGTATAATTTCAAAATATTTTGTTATTCAAACGATCAACAAATTTAATTTTCACAATAAAAAATCGGAATACCGAGATCAAAATTGAGGAGCACTGAGAATTTTCCTTTTTTTTATGTTTCAGCCAGAGAAAATTAAAATAGCAACAAACGGATGTCCGAAAACTCAGAGTAACATAACAAAAAATTAAAGTCGGTGTTACAAAATATATATCTTGACTTTTTTTTGATAAGGTCCTATAAACAAATGTAAACATTGAGTGTATCCCTTTCACACCTTATGTCAAAGTCCATCGGAGTAAGCGGGATACACTCAATGTTAACATTTGTTTATAGGACCTTATCAAAAAAAACTCAAGATATTATTTGTAAAAAAAATAGAGTTAAAAATTTTTGGTACTGCTTTATATTTACACGTTAAAAAACGTTATATCTAACTTAACAAATCGCCGAAACTTTTTTTTTTTAGCTGTTGTTGACTGTTTCAAATTGAGCGTGTGTGTTGTTTTCCCTTTTTGACAGCTTGCCGTGCGTGCCGATGAAAGGAAAAATCATACGATACTCCGTTCTGCGCTCTGATTGGTCCGCTCCAATGTTGTGGCCAGCACGCAAAAAGTTTGCCTCCAAGTTTCATCATCTTTGTGGAGCGAGCTCGGAAGTTTTTCTCGAATTTGAGTTGATTTTTGTGCGTTTGGCGAGCTGATTGTTGTGCTGAAAGGTTCATCATTACAAGTGCTACGTGGGAAAAGCAAAGATGGGTAGCGCCGGTGGCGGCTGGAGTGAATTCCCGTCGACCATGGATGTCTTCAAGGAGGACGAGTTGATCAACGATATTGCGGACATGTACCAGCTAAACGAGGAAAAGCTGATGAATATTATGAACGAGGAGTTTCTCAGCCAGTACAGCTGGGAGGGGCAGCAGGCGTCGCCGGATTCGACCACATCTCCGTTCCTGAATTCGCTGAACGACCCGGCGCTGGATATGGAGCAGGAAGATTCCGGACTGCTGAAGAGTGAGCCCCAGCAGCAGCAGCAGTTGGTATCGGTGGATCCGATGATGGTCAATGTACCGACGAGCGTCGTAAAGCAGGAGCCGATCGTGGTCCACCAGCAACCTGTGACCAGCGTTGCGGCTCCGATCATCCTCACCCAGAACCGGGTCGCCAACATCACGACGAATGGATCTACAATCGTTCTGCAGAATGCCCCTCCGGGTTATTCTTACATCAAGACCATCGTGCCGACAACGACGTCGACGACCGTCCCGCAGACCATTCTCCCGAAGACGTCGGCTCCGACTCCGGTTGTGAAAACGACGGTTCCCGTTATGCCGCAGATGTTTACATTCCAAACGGCCGGAAACAACCAGATTCTGCTTCAGGCGAACCCAGCGCAAAACATTCACACCGTGGTAACTGGACCCATTATAACGACCGGACTTCCGCTGGTGATGGAATCTTCTTCAGCATCCGTTGAGAATCCCGGCAAGTTGCAGCTCAATCCACAGCCCAAGGTGAAGGAGGTCAAGCGTTCGGCTCACAACGCCATCGAGCGTCGCTATCGGACCTCAATCAACAGCTGCATCGTTGAGCTGAAGAACATGCTCGTCGGGGTCGATGCCAAATTGAACAAGTCCGCCATTCTTCGCAAGGCTTTGGATCACATACGCCACTTGCAAAAGGAGAACAACAGCCTAAAGCAGGAGAACATGTATCTCAAGGCAAAGATGAACAACCAAAAGTACTCGCTGAAGGATCTGCTCGTCACGAACGTCTCGGAGAGCGAGCTGGGCCAGCTTGGCGGCCCGACCACGCCTCCACGGAGCGACCAATCGTCTATTCCGTCCTCGTCGCCGTCGCACAACTCGGACAACTCGATGCCACCGTCTCCGTTTGGCACGACGTCCTCCGCGGACGAATCTATGCTGGACGATGTCATGGTTCCGAACGTGCACGGAATGTCTGCGCACTCGCGGCTGACGCTCTGCATGTTCATGCTGGCCGTGCTGACGATCAATCCGTTTGGAAGCTTCCTGTCGGCAGGGTCGGATGAACAGATCGATCCGGGCACGAGTCGTCGGATCTTGACCGTGGACGAACCGTTCTTCTCGTGGAGTGGGTTGGCTTCGTCGGTGCTGATCTTCGCGGTAAATGTTGCTGTTTTGGCGTTTGGGTTGATCAAGTTGCTTGTTTACGGTGATCCGATACTTCCGGTTCGTTCGAAGGCATCCACCGATTACTGGAAGCACAAGAAGCAATCCGACTTGGACTTTGAACGTGGAAATGTGGCTGCTTCGCTGAATGAGTCGAAACGGTGTCTTGCAACGTTCGGGATTACAATCCCGGACAGTCGTCTGGAAACGGTCACCACTACCGGATGGCAGTTCATCCGGATGTTCTTGCATCGGATCTACGTGGGTCGCTGGCTCTCCCGCCGCACTGGTGGACTGTTCAAGCCCGATGCCGAGCGACAGGACGCGCTGAACTCGGCGAAAGAATTGGCTCTGCTGTTTCATCGCTTGAATCAGCTGTCGCTCGTGTCCAATCAACCCGATCGCAACGGACTCATGATGTCGCTGTACGCCGTCAACATGGCTGAAACTGCCGCGGCGGTCATTTCCCCGGAGGACACCATCGAGATTTACATCATGGCAGCGCTGCGCGTCAAGAAGAGCTACCCCCGGTTCATGCAGTACTTCTGCCGTTACTATCTGGCCAAGGCAAAGCAGCTGGGCGAAACCATGGAGCAGGGCAAGTTCGGCTGGGCGTTTACGTCGTTTGGTTTCCGCTTCCTCACGAATCACGCCGTTCGGTTCGAGGAACACCCGGAATCGCAGATGTTCACCATGTTGGGCAATCGAGCGGATCCGCTGGAGTACATTCTGCGAGATTACCGCGAGAACCTGCTCCGGAAGTCGATCCAGTGCCTCGTTGGATCGGGACAAATCAACTGGAAGCATGCGCAGCAGCCTCTTGAAGCTAAAGACGCAAAGGAAGAGCAGTCGGACAACGCCAAATCCACGAACTATCCGTACTCCAGCTGCCAGATCAGCAACGTGCTTCACTTTGTCGAGCTACTCAAGGACTGTCTCAGCAAACAAGACCGTCTAGCTCACTGGTGGTCCAGCCTGTTCAGCATTGCCGCTCACTGGTTGCTCGGTGAAGACATGGAAGCTGAACTGCTGTATTCGCACATTGAAAATCTACCGCAAGATTTAATCAACGCCGAAGACACACTCCCGAAAGCCCTCCTCGCCGCTTTCCACGCCAAAAAACAACTCCTAAGCCGGCCACACTACGATTCGATTCGCGTGTTTCAAAAGTGCAACGCCGGAAGTCGCTTCCTCGAGGACAGTCTTACAATGAACATCTGCAAAAGCCCGATCCAGCTGAAACTCCTAGCCCAACTGCTCGCCTGCGACTGGCTGCTGGAAGCACGCACCGCCCTCTGGGAATCGGACAACGAAAAGTTCCAGAGCCAATCCGGCGAGTACATCCCGGTCTCCGGCGCCGTCCTGGCCAAGTTCCAAAAGGACCTCGATTCCCTCCGCACCGTCACCAACGAAATCCCGAACGCCCAGTCGCGCATCTTCCTGTACGAAGCCGTCTGCCGGTTGATGGCCGGAGCCGCCCCGGGTCCAACCCAGCAACTGCTCGGACACAGTCTACGCCAGCGGTACGCGCGCTCTTCGATCATCTGCAGCGGCAAGGACCGGAACGCGGCCCAACAGCAGCTGGTCGGAGGACGCGAACGAGCTGCGGCCCTGTACGTGGCCTGCAAACATCTGCCGGAACCGTGCCTGGCGACGCCGGGCGAGCGGACCAGTATGCTGCGCGAGGCGGCCAAAACGCTCGAGCGGATCGGCGACAAGAAGCGGCTGCAGCAGTGCTACCAGCTGATGCGATCGCTCGGCAGCGGAGCGGGCACGAACTGAGCGGAGTTGCTGCCGAAATTAAATTACTATTTATTGAAGATCAAACTTGCGTTTTCTCACGTTGATTGTAGAGGATTAGAGCTGTAGGCGTTGACTAAATGAACCTTGCTTGATATTTTTCTTTGGCAAGTTATTAGTATTAGGTTATTTTTTAAGCTTGGATATAGAAATAAATGCTTCAAGACTAATAAACTGGAAACTGTTTTAAGACTTCTTTTCTCTACTAACAACACTCCCATTTATTTTTTTTTCTGACGTGACCTTAATAATTAAAAAAAAACAATCTAAAAAAATTTAAATCTGGATTTTACTTTTATTATAAACATTATAATGCTTTTAAAATGAAGAATATTGAAATTTTAAAAGGTCTGAACATATTTTGTTTAAACATTAATTTGATTTTTTGAATAAAAAATCCGAAATTTAAAAAAAATGTTCGTGCACCGAATTTTAATTTTTTTGTATTTTGAAATCTATCCACAGAATCCAGATTATTATTAGAAACAATGCTTAATTTGCTGTAATTACCGGTCTCGGCGTCACGGCTTGGGCACATTCGAAATTTTCACTGAACCGTGACTGTCCGAACATCTTCCCCATGACTGCATTCAACTGATTGCTGTCACCACGCAGCACAACCCAAACAAGAGAGAGAGAGAAAAGAAAAAGAGCATATCTGGAGTTTTTTTTTTTTTTTTTGAAAAGGTCCAATAAACCAAATTTCTAGTTTTTGAGTTTTGGGTGTTTTTGAGACCGCCTTGAGTCAGGGGTATTAAAATCACCCAAAAAGCAAAAACTGAAAATTTGGTTTATTGGACCTTTCAAAAAAAAACTCCAGATGTGGCTTTGCGTCGCGCAGCTGCTTGAGTGTCGAGCACGGCATTCGTTCGTTTCAACTTCGTGTGCGTTCACTGACGCTTCGTAATAACAATCATAACAGGGGCGCAAAAATCTTAGCAACCCATAATGATATCATTCAACGATCGAGTCGAACATCAATTTCAGGATTACAAAAATCGATCATTACATAGGAGTAAAATCAACAGTTATTTTATTTGTACATATTTGTAACGATGTCCTTAAGACTTTTTATCGGGGCAGGGATATTTTCAATCAACGGGGTGCTTTTCTGTAATGTTGTATACAAATACTCTTTTTTTTTACAAAATATTTATTTCAAGCAATTCACTTGGCGAACCCCTTGCCGTGGGTCAACCGCATGATCAGATCCAGCGCCCACTTGGGTTGATCCTTGGGGACCATGTGGCCAGCGTTGCGCACCAGCACCTCCACCAGGTTTCCCGCTTCCTTCGCATATCCCGCGACCTCCCCGTCAACCTTCCAGATGTACCGCGGGGCCTTTTTGTACTGATCGCGACCCGGGAAGTTGAGCGTACGAACGTAGTTGATCGTCAGCGGGTAGGCCACGATAATGTCCAGCTGGCCGTTGTAGATCGCCACCCGATAGCTGGAGAGCAGTTCCTCGAGGTACGGGACAACCGAGTTCATCACGTCCTGCTTGAGGTGTTCTTCGACCTTGTTTTCGCTGTCCAGATCGTGGAATGTGTTGTTGCCGACGTGGATCGCCTGGCGCGTCTCGGGGAGGGTCAGGAACTTGACCATGAACTCATCGCTAGCGTCGGGCTTGGTGTGCAGGTAGTTGAAGTACGTATCGAAGCCGGACACGTTTTTGAACAGCGAACCGCTGGGGAACTGATCGCCGTTGATGAGGGCGTCGAACGCGTCGAAGGCACAGTTGAAGTCCTTCTTGGTGATGCAATCGCGGCCCTTCTTTTCGTACGCGTGGAACTGATCGCGAGCGTTCGAGTCGATCAAGCCGAGCTGGTACAGGTAGTCTCCGTAGACGAGCTGGTGGAACGGATCACAGAGTCCGTTGCCGATCGCCAGTCCGGCCAGGTTGATCTTGACCTTGGCGTTGTCGTTGTTTCGGTGGATCGCGTGCGACACAGCTGGCACGTACTTTCCACCGTACGATTCTCCGGTCACGAAGAACTTGCGACTCTGGAGATCCGGGAACAGCTGGAAGAACTGTACCAGCGCTTCGTGTAGATTCGCGCCGACCTTCTTCTCGTCCGTGCAGTAACCTTCGTCGTGATCGGTGAAGCTGAACCCGGTGCCGACGGGGTTATCGATGTAGATCAGGTGATGATTGAGGTGCCACGAGTACTTCCGAGGATGAATTTTCATCTTGGCGTCGACTGAAAACGGCCCATTCTCGGTGAACAGTCCGTACATGGAGCTAGCACCAGGACCACCCTGCAACCACAAAACCACCGGTGCATCGGCCTGGGCGTCGGCCTTGGCCGGGAAGTACCAGAAGAACAGGTTCGAATTGTACTGTTCGTCAACGGTCAGATATCCCGAATAGCTTGGAATGTCGGCCGGAATGGCGCCATGGTTGACCTTGGCCGCCTGACGACCGGCATCGACGGTGCCATTTTTGATAAATGGCGTCAGAAAGAGCGGCGCGCCAACGTCGGCGTCACCAACGGCTCGTGGAAGCGCCCGATACCGCGGATACGGGTTGATGAACAAGCGGCCGGATACGCCGCTGGCGAGAAGCAGAACTACGCCTAGTAGTCCGCCGATTGCGAGCCGCATCGTTGGGCGGCGCTAATTTGATTAAGTTGCACAAAGTGAACGAACGGAAACGTTGAGAGTCGTTTGAAGACGAGACGGACTTGCTTACGGATCGAGCGATAGATTGAAACTGACGAAGAAAGCGGTAGAACAAGCCGCGAGTCGATGGAGAGTGAAAAGGTCAAGTCAGTATCAGGACTTTTCGTTGTGTGCTGATTCAGCGGTGGCTCGATAGGAAAGTGTATTCGATTTTTGTTTTTTGTTGGGAGACTATTGAAACTCGCCGACGTGCCAAAAGGGCTATGATGTTAATTAGTGGGCTTGACAACGACCTGAATATTGAGTTTGCTTTAGAGATTAGTTTAGTTAAAGTATTTGAAAAAGTTTTTTTTTTTAAAAAGAAGATAAACCAGAAATAATAAAAATCAATTCAGTAAACTTAAAAAAGTTAAAAAAGTTAAGCTATCCGAGTTTTTTTCGTTTAAAAATCATTTTTTTATTTTAAAATTTCTAAATTCTAAAAGGTAATAACAAATTTTAATTTATGTGGTATACTTTACAGATTTTTTTTCTTCTGCGTTTAAAACGGAGCTCATTACATGTGCAAATTGCTGTCAAAAGTTTTTTTTTTAATTCCCAATATCTTTTTGCTATGACCTGTGACATTATCTAGAAAAACTCGCTCTTAAAAATGTTACAAGTTACAAATCATTTTCAAAACTAAAAAAATGCAAAGCTAATTAAAAATAATAATTTCAAAATAAATGTAATTTATTTTAAATTGAAAAAAAAAGATTTCAAATTAAAAAAAAATTTAAATAAAATTTTATTTTTAGAACTTTTTAAAGTTTAAAGTCATTCAAAAAACTACAAAATTTTGCAAATTTCATGATAACACTTCGGGTTAACGTGAAGACTGCCATCATTGTCATGATTTTTCGTTCAAAGATATAAATTTTGCGTCACTTTCCATATTTTGACAAAATTCCTTCAACAAGTTGTTTAGAATAGTGCCCTACACATGCTGATTCCTTTTGGTAACGATTATCCCATTCCTTGTAAAGTTATGGAAATCGTCATTAATCAATGATTGCCAACTAGGACGTCAATGACTGTGCCACAAAGTTAAATTCCTTCAGTGACTTCAAGATGCCAACAACCGGCACATGCTGATTCATTTTGGTGCTGAAATTCGTTAAATTGAATTTAATACAGAATATTTTATAGTGATGATCAAATTTCTTCGAAAATGATCAACGGCTTCACCTTAACAAAAACTTTGAACAAAATTACAATGGCTCAAACAGAAAATGCAAAAATCAGAATCAAAAGAAAATTGTTTCGAAGTTAACATTAAAACAACAAACAAAATAAAAAAATGTCTAAAAAAAAGGTAAAAAAAGGTAAAAAAAATCTGAAATTTAGAACTTTAAGAATTAAAAAATTAAAAATTTCAAAGGCATTGAAATAAACAAAAAAAAAATCGGAAAAATTGATATAAAAATTACATTTAAGGATTTTGAGGCACAGAAACTTAACAAATCTCAAATTTTGAGTTCGTTTTTTTCAGTATTTCAGGAATCAATTTTTTTATTAAAAAAATCAGAGTTTCCAAAACCTAGAAAGTTAAAACATAAACAAATTAAATAAATTTCTGGAGTTTCTGTTTTTGTATTTTTTTCTCAGTGGAAACTAAAGTGCAATCAGCTGAAACGCATTCCTCTGCGTTTAAAATCATGTTTAGCACGTTTCGGTGGATTTACAAATCTTTTTGATTTTTGAATATTTTTGATGCCGATGTTTCGATGTGCAAAAAGGGTTTTTTTGCAATTCCGTCGTGAAACTACTTACTTTTCCTGTCATTCTTGAACGACGAAAACGCCTACTTTTCTGTACCAAAAATAACAGAATCGAATAGCAACACTTTTCAAAATAAATGCTGAAAAGTTCTACTTTTCAGCACTCAAATGGATGCTGAAAAGTTGAACTTTTCAGCACTTGTTCCGAAAAGTAACACTTTTCAACATTTTTTTGATTTTAACGATTTATTGACAAAATACATGAAAATTTGACATAAAATTTCACTCAGTGTGTGTTTTTTGGAATTGCAAAAAATGTTGTATGGAACTCGTTGCAAAACTTGATTTTTTTAGCACTCTTCGTATTTATCCAACTCGGTGAACCTCGTTGGATAAATGTACGACTCGTGCTGAAAAAATCCTCTTTTTGCAACTTGTTGCATAAACTACTATTTTCGCATTTTTTTTTTGTTTTCGTGAAATCTTACATTTTTTTAAACTAATGATTGCAAAACAACAGAAAGTAAGTAAAAGTAAATCTTTTCCAGTTCTTGAGGGGAACAGGGACAGTTTATTAATAAACCCAATGTTAACATGTTAAGGTTAATGTTAACATTCCATAGGTTGTCTTCCTAAGGTATCTTGATAAGGTCCAGTTTGTGACGATATACTTTACTTAGCAATCGAATCCAGAAGGAAAAAAATCACCAGTTGTGTTGGTCCGATCCGGGATTTGAACCCCGATCTACCGCTTACGAAGCTGAAGCGTTACCACGAGGCTCGGTCTCAAAACAACTGAACTAGTTTAAAATCCATTTTAAAACACTTTTTTCATGACCCCCCCCCCCCCCTACTCCTACTCCTCCTGCCTTGCCTCAGCTAGAGCCGAGGTACGAAAATTTTGAATCTTTTTTTACACTCACTTTGTTTGACACTTTTTTAGTTGGTTGGTCAAAGTCAAATTAAAAAGTGGCGACTGTCACTCTTTACACGGCGCTCACGCGCACTATCAAAACAAACGTTTGGTAGTGTGTGTAAACTCCGCGTAAAAGGGGTGTCAAACTAAAAAGTGACCCCGTTCGTTTGACAACAGTTGGTGTCAAACAATCGGGGTTTGAGTGTATTCAAGAATTTTGGGGCTGAGAAACTAAAAAAACTAATATCAGAATTCGTTTTTTTTATTTCAAGGTGTCCAACACCTAAAAAGTTATTTTTTATTCCAATTTCGATTTTTGTGTGTTTTGAATCCCTTTTGACTCAAGGCGGTTTCAAAAACAACCAAAAAGAAAAATTTAAAAAAAATGATCTTTTTTTAACACATTTTTGCCTTCCTCACCTCACTGAGGCAAGGCTATAAAATCACTCGAAAATTGAACTTCTTAAATATACCTTCTAGATATACCTTCACGTATACCTATCGACTCAGAATCAAATTCTGAACAAATGTCTGTGGGGATGTGTGTAGACATGATTTTTTTCACACGATTTTCTCAGAACTGGCTGAACCGATTTTGGCCGGGTCAGCCTTATTCGATTCGTTTTGGGGTCCCATAAGACCCTATTAAAATTTATTCTGTTTAGTAAAGTATTTAAAAAGTTATGCTAAGAAAAAGATTTTTGTATCTACAAAAAAAGGGTGATTTTTTGCATAACCTCAAAGGGTCGGGTCTTTTTGTTTACGTGCGAGAGTCGCGCCAGATGCGAAACGCCCGGTTGCCACATTGCTTTAAATGAGAGTCTGCATGTTTCTGGAAAAGTCTGTATCAGGTATATATTATTTCATAAACTTATTTTCAGTATTACTTTGTAAATGTGAGGAAGGCACCAACCACCCAATGGTGGATTAAGAAACGTTTTTTATTAAAAAATTATGCAACCATAAATTTTGAAATTCCGAATTTAAGAATCCCAGGATTTAATACATAACTTGAACTGATTCTGTTTTGTTTTGAAAAATGTGAAAAAAAGCAAAAAAATATATTTTTTTTCAAAAACTAAAAACCATAAAAATAAAAAATTAAATAATATTTCAGGAAATATGCTTTATTTAAAAAATTTAAAAATTTCGAATTAAAGAATCCTAGGATTAAATACTTAACTTGAACTGATTCTGTTTTGTTTTGAAAAATGTGAAAAAGAAGCAAAAAAATACAGGAAGCAGTAAATATTTTTTTTTTTTCAAAAACTTAAAATCATAAAAAAAATTAATAAAATTTCAGGAAATATGTTTTATTTTAAATATTTCAGAAATTTTAAAATTTCGAATTGAAGAATCCCAGGATTAAATACTAAACTTGAACTGATTCTGTTTTGTTTTGAAAAATGTGAAAAAAAGCAAAAAAACATTATTTTTTTCAAAAACTAAAAACTATAAAAATAAAAAAAATTAAATAATATTTCAGGAAATATGCTTTATTTCAAAAATTTAAAAATTTCGAATTTAAGAATCCTAGGATTAAATACTTAACTTGAATTGATTCTGTTTTGTTTTGAAAAAATGTGAAAAAGAAGCAAAAAAATAAATACTGGAAACAGTAAATTATTTTTTTTTCAAAAACTAAAAACCATAAAAATAAAAAAATAAATAATAAATATTTCAGGAAATATGTTTTTTTTTTAAATATTTTTGGGTTCAGAAACATAAAAAACAAAACGCTTGATTGAATTGAGGAACCTAAAAAATCAAAACTGAAAAAAGAATTTAAAAAATGTATGTTTAGTAAGACGGTTTTTCAAGTGAAAATATAAAAAATGGTATGCAATCAAAATTTTTAAATTGTGTTTGTAAAATTAGGTTGTTGGCAAATAAAAATCCGAAAAGATGGATATTAGATGGCGACAAAATCGTTTTTTTTTGCGCATAAAAACTTCATTCCAACGCAACGTGTCTCCATCAAATGTGAACTCGTTTGTCCGGACAGCACACAATCATTTCTTTTGTGGCGACCCTCACTTTGCTTGTCCGCAAAATGGTCCAGGAACTGTTCTCTAAATAATAAAGATTAACTCAACCGTTTTTTTGAATACTTTTTTTTATTAGTAATGTTTAAATAGCCATCTCTGTGAGTGTGAGTGTATGAACTGATTTGCTTCTTCTTACATTTCTAAACACAATTTTTTAATGTAAACTGACAAAAGTTGTTGGATGAATCATGCAGCATGTTTGAATAATTTCTTCTACTTTGCTACCAAATTTTGTGATTGCTTCTCCTCATTACTACTGGTTATCTGTTTACTTTGCTGTATATTTTATATACAATTGTTAGTTCAGCTGAGCGTTCTACAATCGAAACTGCCTTTCTTATCTGCTGCTACGGGTGCTTTCACTTTGCTTCTTCGATGATGATTAAAATTGTTTTGACTTTCCTGATAGTTGCGCTTTCTCTATCTCTACACTGCTCTAGCTCATTTTAACGTCTACGTTTAAAATTGCATTTTTTAATGTTTGTTGATTCTTAATGCTAACTGAAATGAAAAACTCTAAAATCTAAACTAAATTTGTGTTTCATGATCGGTTGGCCAAAGAGGTGCTACTAAAATCTCTCCAACTCTGCTCGCCCAGAGCATCAACAGTACGCGTCTTTTGAATAAAAGTAAAAATTCAAACTAGACAAAAATAACTTACTATCTTTTCAAAACCCTTTTGAAAATCTCTAAACACAATCCTGCTCACCTTTCTGCTTGAGGTTCTTGTACAATTAGCTTAAACGTTAATCACTCGTAAAGTTACACGATTTGTTGTAATGTTCAAATGTTGGCCGCTCCGGCGGCAGCAGCTGCGGCGGCCGCCAGTTTGGCCTGCTTTTTGTTTTCGCGCTCGCGCCTTCGCAGCTTCTTCCGCCGCCGGTCGATGCTGGCCAGCTCGGCCTTGATGGCGTTGTACGTTTTGCGCAGCTCCTGGATCTTCTTCTTGAGGATCGCCACGCGCTGGGCGCTGTTGAGGGCGGGATCTGAAAACCGAGAACGGAACGGCAATTTAGTAAAACTTCCTTCAAGGAGAACTAAACCTAAAAACTCACCCAAATTGACCAAAAAGTTGTACTGACAGGGACGGCCCGATTTCCCCCCGGCAGGGGACGCCGCCGAGCTGGAACCGCCTCCGGCTCCGGACGTGTTGCCACCGGCCGAGGCGCCTCGCTGGAAGGCCATCGAGTCCGAGTTGTCCTCCGAGTCGGTGGCTGCTAGAGAAGGGGGAAGCAGCATGTCGTCGCAGTCGTCATCGGTGTCGGAGTAGTCGGAATCGTCGTCGTGGTTCCGGGGTGTTGTAGGAGTGGTTGCGGAAGCGTTGCGGTGAACCATGTAGATCGAACGGAACGAGGACCGACCGGTGCCGGTTTGGTGGGAGCGGAGATGCATCGTGACGAGAATAGAAACAGCACGAGTTAGATAGGATAGGAATTTGAGCACTGTGGCAAAGTTGTGCTTACTTTAAATTGATTTTTTACTAAATTTATACCTGTTTTTAGGTAGGAGCAAGACCAAATAGTTCTACCTTTTGATTTCTGTTGAAAACGTTTTTTTTTTCATAAATGCTACCAGAATTTATTTTCTAAAGTCACGATAATATCTTAAATATGACCAAAAATGATTTAAGTTATTTGGGAATCCATGATGACAATAAAAAAACATAAAAAACAATCCAAATTTCCTTAGAAATCCTCTTCTTCTAAGCTTTGGAAATCCGATTTAGACTATATTTTATTTAATAAAAAACTCTAACTAGGCTATTCGAATAAGTATAAGGGTCCTCACCATTCAAGTTAAGCTTTGATATAACTTGAATTTTTATTGACTTATTTTTTAATCAACAAATTTATTTTGAATTTTAAAGATTTACATTTTTTAATACACTCCAGACTCGATTTCCCGAGGACATTGGAAAAATTTCACTTTGAATAATCGAAAAACTAAAAAAATGTTTTTTCGTTGTCTTATTTTCTATTGTTAAGCGTCAGTAGCACCTGAACAGCTCTAAAAAGACTTATTTTTTTTAATCCAAGATGGCGGTCATAATGGCGGTGATGAAGTACTGAAATTGCGTTTTTAAGGGGTAACATACATGTAAAAAACCTCAAAAATTAATATTTCCAATTATTTATCAAATCCTTTCAAAAGATGATTTCAAATCACTTCTGATAGTTTCAGGAAACCAAAAACTTTTGATTTTTTTTATATGAAAAACAGAAAAAATTTTTTTTTTGAAAATCGGTCTTCGTCATGCACACAGAATGAAAGCAAATAATCCTTTTTAAAAAAATACCTCCGGAAACGGTCAAGGAAAGTGTCATGAAAAAAATCTTTTTGATAATTTTGACCAATATTAACAAAATAGAAAATAAAATATTCAAAAATCTGATAAATAAAATTTAACTTCTAAAATACAAGCTCAAAAATAAACCAAAATCAAAAATTTTAATATCGAAAGTCTAAAAAATCAAAATATATGAACTTAAATACACCTTCCATCGGACGAGGAAGTAAAATGTCGATCCCGGCCTTGATTGTTAGGCCGTTAAGTCATTCCAAGTGTAGGAGTCGTCTCCATGCCATAAGTACAAACAACACACCAAACCAAGCCTACTCCGGTGGAACCGCTGGCGGCGGTTGGACTCGCAATCTAAAGGTCGTCAGTTCAAACACTGGGGTGGAAGGTTCCTTGGAGTAGAAAGAGGTTTGGGTGCTCTCCCCATTCAAGCCTTCGGACTCCTAGGTTCGAGCAGAAACTTGCAATAGAGACCACAAAAGACCCGGGGGTCGTTAATGTGGATGGTTTGATTTTTTCTTTGATTGAACTTAAAAACAGATTGTATTCCAAAATCCTCACTAAAATTTCAGTCCTAAAAAAAATCATTTCCGATATTGTAATTTTTTTTTTCTTTTCAATATTTCTAAATCTTTAACCTAAAATATTTAAGAATTTAACGGTGCACATGGTGCACATCAACCAGAGCTTTTGCACCCAGATTTTTAGTATTTCAAAACTACGGGTACTATCAAAATATTTTTTTATTCATCCCCTAAAGTACTGTCTAGGGGAACAGCATCTAATTCAAGCGTGCCTCTAATGTTGGCAGGTCAGAACTTTGGCATTCAATTAAAGCTAATTAAAAGCATTTTCAACTGAAATCAAATGATAAATAGCTCAATAAGAAGTGAGCAAGCAAGTTTCTATCAAAAGTTATGTAAAATTTGTTGTTTAAATAGTGAAAATCAGTCAATTGGATGGAGTTAGGAGCGAGCGCTTAACCTGCCAAACATACGAGAATTTCCCCTACAAAGTATTTTACAACAAAGTTTGATTAATTTTACATTCCCGTAATTGCAGGATTGGGTCTGTAAGTTTGACAATTTTGGAATAAGAAGACAACAACTTACTTCGTTGCTGTGCACCCTCAAGAATAAAAGAATTAAAGAATTTTAGAATTAAAGAATTAAAGAATTAAAGAATTAAAGAATTAAAGAATTAAAAAATTAAAGAACTTAAAGATTTAAGAATTTAAGAATTTAAGAACTTAAGAATTTAAGAATTTAAGAATTTAAGAATTAAAGAATTTAAGAATTAAAGAATTAAAGAATTAAAGAATTAAAAAATTAAAGAACTTAAGGATTTAAGAATTTAAGAACTTAAGAATTTAAGAATTTAAGAATTTGAGAATTTGAGAATTTAAGAATTTAAGAATTTAAGAATTTGAGAATTTAAGAATTTAAGAATTTAAGAATTTACGAATTTTAAAATTTAAGAATTTAAAAATTAAAAAAATTAAAAAATTAAGAACTAAAGAATTTAAAAGTTTTAGAATTTAAGAATTTCAGAATTTTAGAATTCTCATCTCTCAATTATTGTATATATCAAAATTTCCTTCGGATAATCGAGTCTGGAATGGATTTGTATTGTTGACTTTCTTCGTTCCTCATTTTTTGAATCACAGATTTTTTTAAATCCTGATTTTTATTTAATTCTTGAAATTTTTTGGAAAAAAAATAAACATATAAATATTATCATTTTACAGGGTGACCACTCAAATCCCATTTTTAAATTATCGATTTTTTCCGACTTTTAAAGTTCCTCAAATAATAGGCATTTATTTTTATCAGAAAAATGATTCCAAAAACTCTTTATGAATAAGTCAATACAACCATTGGACAGAATTAGAAAAAACTACTGACAGTTTTAGTAATAACTACTAAACAATAAATTCCTAAAAAATTCATTTCAAAAATTAAAGCATAGTTTTGATTCAGAGTAAAAACATAAATATTCAGTCTTGGAAAAATAACCGAAAGCTTAATGATACCTATAATTTCAGTGTTTATTTTTAAAATTGCCAATTATAAAGATTTTTTCAAACTTCAATTCAACTGCCAATGGAAAAGAAGATGACAAAAAGTTGAAGGCATCCAAATTTAAAATTGTATTCTTACGATTTCTCGACTCAAATGGCCGCCCTGATTTTAGAATTTATAAGATTTCAAAATATTGAAATACATAATTTTTATGCTCCTAAATTTTGGATTTTTTGAATTTTTAATATTCAAGTATTTTTTGAACTTTGAAATTTTAAAGTTTTGTAACTTGTAAAATTTGTAAAAAAAAAAGTCGATTTATAAAATGAGAGTTGTGTCACCCTAGCAACATTTAATTTAAAAAATAAATCAGAAATGTAAAAAATTGCAACATTCTTTAATTCTCCGATCCATTCGAAAATAAATGTTTAGACATTTGGAAATGGACAAAAAAAGATGTGTACACCGAAAATGCAGTGCCACGTGTACTTACCGTTGCTGGGCACGTTCCGGTGACCCCCACGCGAACCATAACCACCCCCTGAAGCAGCGGTTCGTCTCCGCTTGATGGTCGGCTCTTCGCTGGCCTTCCGTTGCCTCCTTCTTTTGGTGGGCGATGCGTCCGGCTCTTGATCTAAAGATAAAACTTCCCCCGTTAATTTTCAAGACACACATTTGCTAAGCTCGCAAAACTCACTCTCATCCTGGCTAACCGAGTCCCGCGGCGAGCTGGTCGGCGTATCGACGGTGTCCGCCGCCTTCCTCGCCGGATTCATCGTCGTGTCCGCCACCGGTTCCAGGTCCATCGGGACCGGCTTCAGATCGGACGCGGCGGCGGCGTTGGCTGCAATGTTCTGCGGCTGCAGGAACGAACTGCCCGTTTCCGCGTACACCTTGGTGGACTCTTTCTGGGCGGCGGCCGACGAGACGCCACAGACGGGGGCCGGCGATCCGGGGATGGTTTCTTCGCAGAGCAGGAGAGAGAGGGATTCGGTGCTGCCGGTGCTTGAGTCCGGTGCTTTTTTGTCTGCAGGTTCAGCGACAGCGGGTTGTGGGGTTGGGTTTGAAGGGGGAGGTTGGTTTTGTTGTTGTTGTTGCTGTTGGAGTTGTTCCTCGCGCCGAAGGCGCTCGAGTTCATTTTGGGCAAACGAGTCCTGTTGGTCTTTGAGCTTGAGATAGCCTTGGGAACCGATGCCGCGGCTAGCGGCCGTGTTCAGCTCGCTCTGGATGATGGTTTCGAGGATGCTGGCCGGTTTGGGCTTGGATTCGTCCTTGACGAGCTCGACCGGTGGGGGTTCCGTCTTGTAGACGAGCTTTTCCTTGCAGGCGACGGCGGCAACGGCCGCGGCGGACGCTGCCGAGTGCATGTCAACGTGCGAAATGTGCGGCTTCTCCTCGACTTCGACCTTGATGAGCTTTTCAAAGTCGGTTTGTTGGTTTGGGGTGGTGACGACGCTGGGGTGGTCCAGCGCTTCCGGATCTTCGATGACGAGGCGATGCTCGGAGTCGTTGCTGTCGGTGCTGTCCTCGTCGTGGTGGGTGAAGCGGGAGGATTCGGCCTGGACCAGGTTGGACGTTTCGAGCTTCTTGATTGATTCGGTGAGATCTTGGCTCTTGGTGCAGGTCGTCGGGGGAAGAATCTCCGGCTTGATGGCGGTGAAGGTGGACGGGATTTTGAGAAGTGGGGTCGCCACGACGGGGATCGTTTTGGACAGGTCAATCTCCTTCTTCAGGATGATGTTGGGTAGCTCGATTTTGGGTGGTTCTGTGAGGGGTAGCGGTTGCGGGAGGATTGTTTTAACGGGGATGATTGGAATGACCGCGGCAAAGTTGGTCGCTTCAAACTTGAGTGGCGCCGTGGGGATTGGAGTCACCGAGCTGGCGATTACGGGTTCGATGGACACCGATGGCGTGGGATGGTGCTTGTGAACCGGAGTTGGTATGATGTACTTGGGGAACTCCGTCTTGACGGTGCTTGCGTGACCAGCTTGCTGCTGTTGCTGTTGACTCAGCGCCTTCAGCACCTTGTCCGCAATCGACGGAGGCTTCTC
This sequence comes from Culex pipiens pallens, assembly GCF_016801865.2. Lineage (NCBI taxonomy): Eukaryota > Metazoa > Arthropoda > Insecta > Diptera > Culicidae > Culex > Culex pipiens. The sequence goes on from NC_068939.1 coordinate 14,635,069, forward strand.
GACCTTCGGTGCATCAAACTCAAAGTTCATGTCGTTGAAGTACTTTTTACAGTTCTCCAGCGTCGGTTCCTCCTTTACCTTCTCCTCCACCCGTAACGGACTCTTGATTGATTCGGTGCACTCCAGTCCCGTTGGGGACATCACCGGTGTGAAGATCCCCTTGGTCACGGTGGCCAGCTTGGCCGGTTCCGGTTTGACCTCTTCCTTTTCATCTCGATGCGGAGCCACGTTAAAGTTGGGCGACTTGCGCAGAACATCAAACGAATGTTCAATCTTGGTAGCTGACGCCGACGAAAATCCGGCAAAGTGCGGTGAAGACTTCTCCGGAGTCGTCGTCATCGTGCTGCTGAACGACGCTGCCGCACCTTCCAACTCGCTCAACAAGAGTTTCTCCTTTTCCGGATCGCGCTCCTTCTCGCGACGAACCAGCTTGAGCTTGTCCGTTTCCTTGATGGGTGAAGGTTTCTTAACCTTTTTGTCCACAAGGGCCAACGGGTCGGCTTTCCGCACGAGCGGTCCCTTCTTCAGCCCTACGACCTTCTTCTCCTCAACTAGCAACGCCGGAATCAACGAGCTGACCACCTCCGCCTGCGGCACATCCGAAACAAGCTTGCGCGGAGTGCCCGCACCCGTTACGGCGCTTCCCTTCGGTTCCAGGTCGAACTCGACGTCCTTGAACTCGTACACGTCGGTGATCTTGTCGTCCAGCTTGGCCGCACTCGACTCGAAGATCGACTTGATCGAGAGTGCCTCCTTGCTGAGCAGCTTGTTCTGGGCCGGCGTCAGCGTCGACGAGGACAGCTTCTTCTCCGTGGGAAGCAGCGTCGCCGATGAGCTGCTGGGAGCTAGCTTGCTCAACGGGATGACCTTTTCGACCTTCTTGTCGCCGGTCAGCTTCTTTTCGGCGCGCAGAGCCGCCAACGTGGTCGTACTGGTTGTGGTTGCGGGTGGCGGAGTTGGTGTGGCCACCGGGACAGGTACTGCGGGAGCGTTGACCGACGAAGCGGTTCCGGGGATTGTGGACGAAAGGGCGGCCGATACGGCCGTCGCCGTTGTGGCCGCAGCGATCGCCGACTTGTTGATCACGGTGGCCACGATCTCGTCCTGAACGTTGATCAGCTTTGTACTCTTCAGGGGTGGCGCGATCGTCGCTGGCGGTGGTTGAGCTGCAGGCAGCGGCGCAGCAGGAGTTGCCTTGACCGCTGGTCCCGAAGTGGAAGCGAATGCCGACGGATTTCCACGTTGTATCGGTTGCGGTTTCGGCTTGTCTTCGTGGAGTAGCTGAGATGGTTTGGAGATGACCGGTGCAACCTGGGCGACCTCCTTAACAACGGACGTAACAACTGCGCTAGAAGTCGACGGAGCACCACCTCCAACCGGAATCGGTGGCAGCGCGTCCAACGGTTCAGTTTCCCGAATGATCGTGCTGAACGCAAACTTGACCGCATCCTTCTCGGCGTTCGCCCGAATCGCCGCTTCCGTACCGTACGTCTTGAGAGGAGGCCTCACCGGCATCGACCCAGCTTTCTCCTCCACCGCCTTAACCACCTTCTCCGGAGGCTTCTCCTTCTCAACGGACTTCACCTCAACCACCTTAACCACGGTCGTACTCTTCACCACCGGACTCGTAATAACCGAAACGGTCGAACTAACCGTACTCGCTGCCACCACCGTCGTCGCCGACGTCACCGGCTCCAACACCGGCGCTTCCGGCGCCGTATCCTCCGAATCGACCATCGCCGTAATGGGCGAGCTGGAGAACGCCTTGTTCGACGACTGGGACGAGTCCTCCTCGCTGCACAGCGTTTCCGACTCGGTCGACTTGGCGTCGATGTCCTCCTCGATGTCGGCCGGTTCCTCCTTGAGCGTCGTCGTGGGTGAGCCGGAGGTGGAAACATCGTCGGCATCGACGGCTTTCTTCTCCGGTTGGTCCTTGCTCGGCGAGGACGAGGATGCCGTGGCGGTGACGCCTTCCGTGTTGGCCGTCGCAGTGCTGTCCGAGGCGGGCGAGGCCGGAGATTTGAGCTCCTTGAAGCCTTTGAGCTCGGACCGGATCTAGATTTGTGAAAGTTTTGTGAGAACAACGAAAGAAAAAACGGGGTTGAAGAAAAAAGAAAGAAATGGTTGGGAACCCCTGGTTAGTACGGATGGTTGTGGGCTTGTCGACGCGGTGGGTTGGAAAACAGTGCTGCGTTTATCGAACGAAACAAAAAGTGCAAACAATACGGGGTGCGCTGGTTTACAATGTTTTGTGACAGTGCAGATTTACTAAAAAAAACAACCAGTGCATGCTAACGAGTGGGTACTACGCAACAATAGAAGGAAAGCATTTACTCTTGTAGATTTGAATGAAACAACTGCTCAACGAACTGTGAAAAACATTGCCAGAATATTTGTTTGGTGAGAGTTGTGAAATGGATATTATTTGTATTTTTTTTTATTTGGCTCAAACTTTGTAGGGGCCATCCCTATGACCAAAGAAATAACTTTGTGTCATTGGACAGTGGGAAAATAAAGGCAAAAAACGGACTTAATTGATGCCAGCCAATGTGTCAATAATAGTGAGACATTTTTTGCTGTTTTTAATCTCATAAATCTCTTATCCATGTTTTTAAGCGAAGATGGCGTTCGAATGTTGAACGTTCGATGTGTCAAAATCGCGCAGTAGCACCAACATTAGAAAAAAAAATGTGGCTGTCATGCCATGGCACAATTTTTTTCGAAATATTGGTACCACTGCGTGAATTTGACATTTCGGGCGTTCACCGTTCGAACGCCATTTTCGCTTAAAAAGCTGGATAAGTGAAAAATTCAGAGAAATCGATTAGTGACAGTGGAAACCCGCAAAATGTACCTGAATCTCATTTCGATGGAGAAGACAAGTGAGAAGAAAAAGTTATATCAAAACATTTTAAATTTCAGCAATATATTTAAAACTAATAAAAACAACAACAAAAAAACGTAAGTAGGCCTTAAACGGACCTTACGCAAATTTTTCAAATAAAAAAAGTCTTGGTTGAAAGTTCTAATTGAACAGCATCAATTAAGTCCGTTTTTTGCCTCGATTTTTCCCACTGTGCATTGGTTCACCCATACAAGTTTCCATACAATTTTGGCAGCTGTCCATATAAAAATGGTCCGTAAATATTCGGAAATTTGTAAGTTTTAAATCAATTTTATGACCAAAGACACCGGTCTTCGACAAAGTTGTAGGTATTGTTGAGGACTATTCAGAAAAAAAATAGGTACACGGAAAAAAATTACGATTTCTTAATTAACTTTTTTTTTTACAAAAACTCAATTTCCCAAAATCCGTATTTTTTGATTTTCGAGATTTTTTGTATGTAGGAGACCAAAACTCGCAGAGCCATAGAGAAGTATGGTAAAAAATTCTGTAGCTGAGTTATGAATTTAAAAAAAAATTGATTTTTGGAAAAAATCAAAATTGTTACATAACAGTTTTTGATCATTTTTTGACAAAGAACTTTGTCCTAAGGGCACTGTCTACGGGTGTCAATCCAAAATTTCGCGAAGCGAAAGTGTAACGAAATTGTGTAGTCTTTAAAATGCTTATATCTTCCACCCCATTCAAGCAATCTGTATGTTCTACCCACCAAACCAAAGGGGATGTCTTAAAGTACAAGTTGACTACCTCATAAAGTTGATAAAACTTTGTTTAAGTACTCAAAAGTTAAGATGAAAATAAAAAATGAATGCAGGAAAAATTCCGGCTGCTGATTGGCTGAGAGCACTTAGCAAATTTTGCCTCCTCTCCTGTTTTCGTGGAACTGTCACGCGAGAATGTTGCACCACTGTTGCCACTTTTCATGCGAACTATTTAAGCTAACAGATAGCCTCAGAAAATTTCAGTGCCTTACGAGGTTTCGACAAAGGCGGATCCACGGTGGTAATTTTATTGCTTACACACACACACACACGCACACATTGAAAGACACAGTTTGTGCACTAAATTGGGAGGAATTCTGTTCTTATGAAGATTGTAAGGACGGTCACCGGACCAGAATGATTTGGGGCAATGGGCTTGGGACCACATTTATAGGATATTGGCCACACCCGGAGTGGCCAGTGCCCTGGGGAAGGTTCTACCGGGGGGACATTAATCGAACCATACGACTTGGGGCAATATGGGTATCAAAATTCATGGTTTTTGAAACTGGTAATGAAAATGGCCATTTTGACTGGATTGGCCACACCCGGAGTGGCCAGTGCCCTCGGGAAGGTTCTACCGGGGGGACATTAATCGAACCATACGACTTGGGGCAATATGGGTATCATAATTCATGGTTTTTGAAACTGGTAATGAAAATGGCCATTTTGACTGGATTGGCCACACCCGGAGTGGCCAGTGCCCTCGGGAAGGTTCTACCGGGGGGACATTAATCGAACCATACGACTTGGGGCAATATGGGTATCAAAATTCATGGTTTTTGAAACTGGTAATGAAAATGGCCATTTTGACTGGATTGGCCACACCCGGAGTGGCCAGTGCCCTCGGGAAGGTTCTACCGGGGGGACATTAATCGAACCATACGACTTGGGGCAATATGGGTATCATAATTCATGGTTTTTGAAACTGGTAATGAAAATGGCCATTTTGACTGGATTGGCCACACCCGGAGTGGCCAGTGCCCTCGGGAAGGTTCTACCGGGGGGACATTAATCGAACCATACGACTTGGGGCAATATGGGTATCATAATTCATGGTTTTTGAAACTGGTAATGAAAATGGCCATTTTGACTGGATTGGCCACACCCGGAGTGGCCAGTGCCCTCGGGAAGGTTCTACCGGGGGGACATTAATCGAACCATACGACTTGGGGCAATATGGGTATCATAATTCATGGTTTTTGAAACTGGTAATGAAAATGGCCATTTTGACTGGATTGGCCACACCCGGAGTGGCCAGTGCCCTCGGGAAGGTTCTACCGGGGGGACATTAATCGAACCATACGACTTGGGGCAATATGGGTATCAAAATTCATGGTTTTTGAAACTGGTAATGAAAATGGCCATTTTGACTGGATTGGCCACACCCGGAGTGGCCAGTGCCCTCGGGAAGGTTCTACCGGGGGGACATTAATCGAACCATACGACTTGGGGCAATATGGGTATCATAATTCATGGTTTTTGAAACTGGTAATGAAAATGGCCATTTTGACTGGATTGGCCACACCCGGAGTGGCCAGTGCCCTCGGGAAGGTTCTACCGGGGGGACATTAATCGAACCATACGACTTGGGGCAATATGGGTATCATAATTCATGGTTTTTGAAACTGGTAATGAAAATGGCCATTTTGACTGGATTGGCCACACCCGGAGTGGCCAGTGCCCTCGGGAAGGTTCTACCGGGGGGACATTAATCGAACCATACGACTTGGGGCAATATGGGTATCATAATTCATGGTTTTTGAAACTGGTAATGAAAATGGCCATTTTGACTGGATTGGCCACACCCGGAGTGGCCAGTGCCCTCGGGAAGGTTCTACCGGGGGGACATTAATCGAACCATACGACTTGGGGCAATATGGGTATCAAAATTCATGGTTTTTGAAACTGGTAATGAAAATGGCCATTTTGACTGGATTGGCCACACCCGGAGTGGCCAGTGCCCTCGGGAAGGTTCTACCGGGGGGACATTAATCGAACCATACGACTTGGGGCAATATGGGTATCAAAATTCATGGTTTTTGAAACTGGTAATGAAAATGGCCATTTTGACTGGATTGGCCACACCCGGAGTGGCCAGTGCCCTCGGGAAGGTTCTACCGGAGGGACATTAATCGAATCATACGAATTGGGGCAATATGGGTATCAAATTTCATGGTTTTTGAAACTGGTAATGAAAATGGCCATTTTGACTGGATTGGCCACACCCGGAGTGGTCAGTGCCCTCGGGAAGGTTCTACCGGGGGGACATTAATCGAACCATACGACTTGGGGCAATATGGGTATCAAAATTCATGGTTTTTGAAACTGGTAATGAAAATGGCCATTTTGACTGGATTGGCCACACCCGGAGTGGCCAGTGCCCTCGGGAAGGTTCTACCGGGGGGACATTAATCGAACCATACGACTTGGGGCAATATGGGTATCATAATTCATGGTTTTTGAAACTGGTAATGAAAATGGCCATTTTGACTGGATTGGCCACACCCGGAGTGGCCAGTGCCCTCGGGAAGGTTCTACCGGGGGGACATTAATCGAACCATACGACTTGGGGCAATATGGGTATCAAAATTCATGGTTTTTGAAACTGGTAATGAAAATGGCCATTTTGACTGGATTGGCCACACCCGGAGTGGCCAGTGCCCTCGGGAAGGTTCTACCGGGGGGACATTAATCGAACCATACGACTTGGGGCAATATGGGTATCATAATTCATGGTTTTTGAAACTGGTAATGAAAATGGCCATTTTGACTGGATTGGCCACACCCGGAGTGGCCAGTGCCCTCGGGAAGGTTCTACCGGGGGGACATTAATCGAACCATACGACTTGGGGCAATATGGGTATCATAATTCATGGTTTTTGAAACTGGTAATGAAAATGGCCATTTTGACTGGATTGGCCACACCCGGAGTGGCCAGTGCCCTCGGGAAGGTTCTACCGGGGGGACATTAATCGAACCATACGACTTGGGGCAATATGGGTATCATAATTCATGGTTTTTGAAACTGGTAATGAAAATGGCCATTTTGACTGGATTGGCCACACCCGGAGTGGCCAGTGCCCTCGGGAAGGTTCTACCGGGGGGACATTAATCGAACCATACGACTTGGGGCAATATGGGTATCAAAATTCATGGTTTTTGAAACTGGTAATGAAAATGGCCATTTTGACTGGATTGGCCACACCCGGAGTGGCCAGTGCCCTCGGGAAGGTTCTACCGGAGGGACATTAATCGAATCATACGAATTGGGGCAATATGGGTATCAAATTTCATGGTTTTTGAAACTGGTAATGAAAATGGCCATTTTGACTGGATTGGCCACACCCGGAGTGGTCAGTGCCCTCGGGAAGGTTCTACCGGGGGGACATTAATCGAATCATACGACTTGGGGCAATATGGGTATCAAAATTCATGGTTTTTGAAACTGGTAATGAAAATGGCCATTTTGACTGGATTGGCCACACCCGAAGTGGCCAGTGCCCTCGGGAAGGTTCTACCGGGGGGACATTAATCGAACCATACGACTTGGGGCAATATGGGTATCAAAATTCATGGTTTTTGAAACTGGTAATGAAAATGGCCATTTTGACTGGATTGGCCACACCCGGAGTGGCCAGTGCCCTCGGGAAGGTTCTACCGGGGGGACATTAATCGAACCATACGACTTGGGGCAATATGGGTATCAAAATTCATGGTTTTTGAAACTGGTAATGAAAATGGCCATTTTGACTGGATTGGCCACACCCGGAGTGGCCAGTGCCCTCGGGAAGGTTCTACCGGAGGGACATTAATCGAATCATACGAATTGGGGCAATATGGGTATCAAATTTCATGGTTTTTGAAACTGGTAATGAAAATGGCCATTTTGACTGGATTGGCCACACCCGGAGTGGTCAGTGCCCTCGGGAAGGTTCTACCGGGGGGACATTAATCGAACCATACGACTTGGGGCAATATGGGTATCAAAATTCATGGTTTTTGAAACTGGTAATGAAAATGGCCATTTTGACTGGATTGGCCACACCCGGAGTGGCCAGTGCCCTCGGGAAGGTTCTACCGGGGGGACATTAATCGAACCATACGACTTGGGGCAATATGGGTATCAAAATTCATGGTTTTTGAAACTGGTAATGAAAATGGCCATTTTGACTGGATTGGCCACACCCGAAGTGGCCAGTGCCCTCGGGAAGGTTCTACCGGGGGGACATTAATCGAACCATACGACTTGGGGCAATATGGGTATCAAAATTCATGGTTTTTGAAACTGGTAATGAAAATGGCCATTTTGACTGGATTGGCCACACCCGGAGTGGCCAGTGCCCTCGGGAAGGTTCTACCGGGGGGACATTAATCGAACCATACGACTTGGGGCAATATGGGTATCAAAATTCATGGTTTTTGAAACTGGTAATGAAAATGGCCATTTTGACTGGATTGGCCACACCCGGAGTGGCCAGTGCCCTCGGGAAGGTTCTACCGGGGGGACATTAATCGAACCATACGACTTGGGGCAATATGGGTATCAAAATTCATGGTTTTTGAAACTGGTAATGAAAATGGCCATTTTGACTGGATTGGCCACACCCGGAGTGGCCAGTGCCCTGGGGAAGGTTCTACCGGGGGGACATTAATCGAACCATACGACTTGGGGCAATATGGGTATCAAAATTCATGGTTTTTGAAACTGGTAATGAAAATGGCCATTTTGACTGGATTGGCCACACCCGGAGTGGCCAGTGCCCTCGGGAAGGTTCTACCGGGGGGACATTAATCGAACCATACGACTTGGGGCAATATGGGTATCATAATTCATGGTTTTTGAAACTGGTAATGAAAATGGCCATTTTGACTGGATTGGCCACACCCGGAGTGGCCAGTGCCCTCGGGAAGGTTCTACCGGGGGGACATTAATCGAACCATACGACTTGGGGCAATATGGGTATCAAAATTCATGGTTTTTGAAACTGGTAATGAAAATGGCCATTTTGACTGGATTGGCCACACCCGGAGTGGCCAGTGCCCTCGGGAAGGTTCTACCGGGGGGACATTAATCGAACCATACGACTTGGGGCAATATGGGTATCATAATTCATGGTTTTTGAAACTGGTAATGAAAATGGCCATTTTGACTGGATTGGCCACACCCGGAGTGGCCAGTGCTTTCGGGAAGGTTCTACCGGGGGGACATTAATCGAACCATACGACTTGGGGCAATATGGGTATCAAAATTCATGGTTTTTGAAACTGGTAATGAAAATGGCCATTTTGACTGGATTGGCCACACCCGGAGTGGCCAGTGCCCTCGGGAAGGTTCTACCGGGGGGACATTAATCGAACCATACGACTTGGGGCAATATGGGTATCAAAATTCATGGTTTTTGAAACTGGTAATGAAAATGGCCATTTTGACTGGATTGACCACACCCGGAGTGGCCAGTGCCCTCGGGAAGGTTCTACCGGGGGGACATTAATCGAACCATACGACTTGGGGCAATATGGGTATCAAAATTCATGGTTTTTGAAACTGGTAATGAAAATGGCCATTTTGACTGCATTGGCCACACCCGGAGTGGCCAGTGCCCTCGGGAAGGTTCTACCGAGGGGACATTAATCGAACCATACGACTTGGGGCAATATGGGTATCAAATTCATGGTTTTTGAAACTGGTAATGAAAATGGGCATTTTGACCGGATTGGCCACACCCGGAGTGGTCAGTGCCCTCGGGAAGGTTCTACCGGGGGGACATTAATCGAACCATACGACTTGGGGCAGTATGGGTATCAAAATTCATGGTTTTTGAAACTGGTAATGAAAATGGTCATTTTGACCGGATTGGCCACAACCGGAGTGGCCAGTGCCCTCGGGAAGGTTCTACCGGGGGGACATTAATCGAACCATACGACTTGGGGCAATATGGGTATCAAAATTCATGGTTTTTGAAACTGGTAATGAAAATGGCCATTTTGACTGGATTGACCACACCCGGAGTGGCCAGTGCCCTCGGGAAGGTTCTACCGGGGGGACATTAATCGAACCATACGACTTGGGGCAATATGGGTATCAAAATTCATGGTTTTTGAAACTGGTAATGAAAATGGCCATTTTGACTGCATTGGCCACACCCGGAGTGGCCAGTGCCCTCGGGAAGGTTCTACCGAGGGGACATTAATCGAACCATACGACTTGGGGCAATATGGGTATCAAATTCATGGTTTTTGAAACTGGTAATGAAAATGGGCATTTTGACCGGATTGGCCACACCCGGAGTGGTCAGTGCCCTCGGGAAGGTTCTACCGGGGGGACATTAATCGAACCATACGACTTGGGGCAATATGGGTATCAAAATTCATGGTTTTTGAAACTGGTAATGAAAATGGCCATTTTGACTGGATTGGCCACACCCGGAGTGGCCAGTGCCCTCGGGAAGGTTCTACCGGGGGGACATTAATCGAACCATACGACTTGTGGCAATATGGGTATCAAAATTCATGATTTTTGAAACTGGTAATGAAAATGGCCATTTTGACCGGATTGGCCACACCCGGAGTAGCCAGTGCCCTCGGGAAGGTTCTACCGGGGGGACATTAATCGAACCATACGACTTGGGGCAATATGGGTATCAAAATTCATGGTTTTTGAAACTGGTATTGAAAATGACAATTTTGACCGGATTGGCCACACTCGGAGTGGCCATTGCCTTTAAGAAAGGTCTTCCCGGGGGGACATTTACCGAACTATACGATTTGGGGTAATATGGGTATCAAAATTGCCCCAAGTCGTATGGTTCGATTAAAGTCCCCCCGATAGAACCTTCTTCAGGGCATTGGCCACTCCGGGTGTGGCCATTTTCATTACCAGTTTCAAAAACCATGAATTCTGATACCCATATTGCCCCAAGTCGTATGGTTCGATTTATGTCCCCCTGGTAGAACCTTCCCGAGGGCACTGGCTACTCCGGGTGTGGCCAATCCGGTCAAAATGGCCATTTTCATTACCAGTTTCAAAAATCATGAATTTTGATACCCATATTGCCACAAGTCGTATGGTTCGATTAATGTCCCCCCGGTAGAACCTTCCCGAGGGCACTGGCCACTCCGGGTGTGGCCAATCCAGTCAAAATGGCCATTTTCATTACCAGTTTCAAAAACCATGAATTTTGATACCCATATTGCCCCAAGTCGTATGGTTCGATTAATGTCCCCCCGGTAGAACCTTCCCCAGGGCACTGGCCACTCCGGGTGTGGCCAATATCCTATAAATGTGGTCCCAAGCCCATTGCCCCAAATCATTCTGGTCTGGTGACCGTCCTTACAATCTTCATAAGAACAGAATTCCTCCCAATTTAGTGCACAAACTGTGTCTTTCAATGTGTGCGTGTGTGTGTGTGTGTAAGCAATAAAATTACCACCGTGGATCCGCCTTTGTCGAAACCTCGTAAGGCACTGAAATTTTCTGAGGCTATCTGTTAGCTTAAATAGTTCGCATGAAAAGTGGCAACAGTGGTGCAACATTCTCGCGTGACAGTTCCACGAAAACCGGAGAGGAGGCAAAATTTGCTAAGTGCTCTCAGCCAATCAGCAGCCGGAATTTTTCCTGCATTCATTTTTTATTTTCATCTTAACTTTTGAGTACTTAAACAAAGTTTTATCAACTTTATGAGGTAGTCAACTTGTACTTTAAGACATCCCCTTTGGTTTGGTGGGTAGAACATACAGATTGCTTGAATGGGGTGGAAGATATAAGCATTTTAAAGACTACACAATTTCGTTACACTTTCGCTTCGCGAAATTTTGGATTGACACCCGTAGACAGTGCCCTTAGGACAAAGTTCTTTGTCAAAATGAAAAAAATCGTGAAATTTTGCGATCATTTCGAAAACAATATTTTAAATTTTGTTGAATCAAGAAAAACATGTCTAAAGGGCCAAACATTCAATATTACGCCCTTTTAAAATGTTAGTCTTGATTATTATTTTTTTAATATTGTAATAATTTTTAGATGTAGAATTTAAATCTTCATCGAAATGTACCGTTATAACATTTTGAAAAAGTGCATCGTTTTTTTTTTTTATAATTATAGCCTTCGGTTTCTGAGATATGGCCTTGCAAAGAATGAAAATTACCAAAAACTAGTTTTCTTAAGTTCTATCCCATTGACCCTCAATTTTCAATCGATGATATCTTGGAAAACGTTTATTATATTTTCAATGTTAAAAAGTGAAACTTAAGAGAAATTTTCTCAACTCCTTGAAAAAGATATTTTCAGATTTTTAAATTAAAATTTTAATTTAAAATTTGAAAAAAAATAAGAAGTTGAGAAGATCAAGATCTTTTTTTTGACTTGATCAACGTGTCAGAACAACAATGTCCAAAAAAGCAAATAGTACATAATTTTCTCAGCTTTTCCAATATATTTTATTCTTTGATAATTTAATTTAAAAATGGCTATATCTCAAAAAACGGTGCAATTCAGTAAATTTTACAATAGTACTTTTCTAATAATTTTTTGAGTGTTTTTGTGTGCATTCAAAACTTTCACACTTTTTTTTCGAAAGAATAAAAACGTCGGCCATACCCATATCTTATGTTTCCACAGCTGGTACTTTTCGTTAAACCAGCGATTCCACGTCAAACCAGCAGGATCCAGAGAAAAAATGCTCCGATTTAACATGGACCCATATTTTTTTCTTGTTTGGTGCTCCTATCCGAAATAGGGTGGTTCTAGTTTTCAAAAAATCCTGTTAATGGATATTCTCAATTTTCGGTTGTCACATAAAACAACCTCAAAAGCCGTAGAAAAATATTTTTAAGCTTTGAGAAACTTGGTAAAAACAACTTCAAATCAGCAAACAAAGTTTTCATTTCATCTGTAAGTGTACTGAGTTATGGTTTAAAAATGTCTTAGTACTTATGTATTAAAAGTCCATCTAATCTGTTTTCTTTATGATAATGATTTTGAATTTTGAGTTTAGCGATTTGTGGAAAACGAGTAAAATAATGTCCAGGGCATTTGTGGAAATACAATGTCCCATCCTAGAGGGTCCCGGAGCACCAACACTTCTTAGCATGGTGGCTTCGGCTTCCAACGATTTATTGCCGAAACAAACAGGAACAGGAACGTGAGCGGGGTATCCCCAAGTTTCTTCCTCCCTTGTAGATTCCGAAATGTATTGTGGTTTGAACATCCGTGCTCAAACTCAATCCACTTCAACGAATCAGCTTTGCGGTTAAATTTACGCAGTTGGCCTGGCCGTTTAGAAAAAAAGGATGTTGAAAGTAATCATCCCAAAATTCTACAGGAATAAAGGAATTGCGGTTTTTGCGAAAATCTTAAAAATCACAATTTTGCGGACCACCCCATTTCGGATAGAAACACCCTTATCGCTGAACAAAAAAAAAACGGGTCAAATTTTTGACCAAGAAATTTCTATATATGCCGCCAAATTGGAGCACTTTTGATTTGGATCCTGAACAAAAGAAAGGGAACGATTACTTGGGGTTTTCTTCACCCTAATTTGATTTTTTTCTTGACCGGTTCCTTCCGAGCTGCATATCAGCCTTAAGACTTAAACAACAAACAATCCGGTGAGCAGTGCTTGGAAGAAGAAAATAATACGGTGCAAAAAAAGTATTACCCAAAACTACTACAAAAAAAACTTCAACTCAAGTTACACAAATCAGCACTGTTTTCCCAGAGATAAAACCAAATAAAAAACAACGGAAGCAGACACAAATCGGAAATCAATAGAGAGTACAGTTACGAGAGCATTGTGTGTAGAGAGAACAATAGAGAAGAAAGAGGGAAGAGACAGAGTGTGTACAGAGTAGCTGGTGGTTAGAGAGATATTGAGGCGACAAACCCCGAAATTTACTTGGTTCAGATCGTAATCGCGACCCTTGGAGGCTCCGTTGCTAAACTCATCCGCCGAGATGGCCGCCGCCTCCGAAGACGAACCCGCCTCGGCCGTTGTACTTACTTTCGTGCTGCTCGAGCTGAGGCTGCTGCTCGACGAGGTGGACGACGACGACGAGGCCGAGCTGTTGGTGTTGGTGGGGCACTTTTTGATCGGCACCGAGTCCGAGTCCTCCGAGTCGTCGCTGGTGTTGTCGTCGGTGGCGATGGACAGCGACGAGATGTCGGTGTTGTTGGAGGTTCGGCGGCGCGAGGAAGAGTGCGGGTGACCGCCGCGCGTTACCGGCCGCCGGTGGTGACCGGGAGGGGCGGATGCTGGCGATTTGTTGCGCTGGGAGGACGATGCGGAGGTGCTTGGAGTGACGGGGTTTGAACCGGGGGTGGTGGTCGTTGTTGTGGTTGTGGTGGGGGTGGCGGTGATGTCACCCTTTGAGTTGCCTCGAATGCGCTTGGAGGCTTTCGGAGTGGTCGCGGGTGTTGTTGGGCCGGAGCTGCCCGGCGGTCCACTGCTGTTACGTTCGGATTTGCTCTTCTTGGTGTTTTTGCTGTTGGTGAGATTCTCCGCGATGCGTTCCTTGCGGACCCACTCGTCGTATCGTGTGTTCCAGCCGGTGTAGTGCACCAGGTAGATTGGGTTTCCCTCCTGCATGGCAATCTCGATGACCTTCGCCTCGTACGTGACCTTCTGCTCGTCGTAGTAAACCTTCAGCTTGTCACCGACCTCGATCGGGAAGTCTCCGCTTCGTTTCGTTTCCTTGGCATCGACTGCCACGTTGACACCGCCACTTGACCCTGGGCCACCTCCGGGACCACCGTCGGCCGAACTGTTGCTTACACCCCCGGAAGAACCCTTTCCACTGTCCTTTTCGTCCTTTTTCGAATCCGTTGAATCAGTCTCCTTCCGCTTTCGGCCACGTTTCTCACTTTCAACTGGCGCTTTTACTGGCGGTGGTGGTGGCGCTTGCTTCGGAGTCTTGGGCTCCTTCTTCACAGCAGGTTCTTCCTGCTTTTTTACGCTTTCCTTACTCTTTTCCTTTTCTTTTTCCTTCTCCTTCTCGCGCTCTTTTTCCTTCTCCTCAAACTTGTCCACGAGCGCTTTGACCTTGCCAACGCCAGCTCCGGACAGCTTTCGCTTGGTACTGGTGGCCGCCGCCGGTGGCGGTTGTTTGGCCGTGCTCGTTGGTGGCGTTTCGGCCGCACTCGATTCACTTCCAGACTCTTCAACGGCACTGCTGGAGGCAGCTTCCTGAGCGGCGGCAATGGCAGCCGATGTGGACGCCTTCGACGTGGATGGTTTGTCCTTTTCCGTTGTTTTGGGCGATTGTACGGAGCTGGCGCGCACCAGACTGCGTCCTTTGGTGCGGTTGGTACGCGGATGGGGGACCATCGTGCAGCCCAGCTTCCGGTTGAACTCTTCAAACGAGAAGAGGAACTTTTTGTAGGCCTGCTTGACGAGGTTCGTGATGCTGGCCGTGGCCGGTGAGAATCCTAGGCGTAGCGCGATCTGTTTCCACTGGTTCTGGCTGGTGACGCGGTTGTAACCGTTCAGCTTCTGGACCGCCCGGAACAGTCGGTACAGGTTGACGTCGCGGTTGATGATCGACGGAACCTTGTTCAGGGGCGTGCCGCGATCGTCCATAAACTTGTACAGCTGCGCCACAAAGTGGTCCTTCTCCTCGGTGGGCTCGTCGTCCGAGCTGTCCGTTTCCAGCTCCTGTTCCGAGTCCGAGCAGCTGCCTGCGTTTCCGAACAGGACCTCGCGGTCCCAATGCGGCGGAAGCGTGTCATTGTCCATAAAGTCGAGGGCGGCCGATACGGCGGCCGCTTCACTTTTGTTGGTGCTATCACGGGTAAAGTCCGAGGCTTCCTTCTTGGGGACGGTGTAGTAGCGGCCATCCTTGAACGACCGCACCAGGTATTCGTCCTTAATTCGAATGCGGACTTGATCCTGCGCCGTCGGAGCCACCACCAGCCCCGGAAACCAATTCTCCTTGGGATTCTTCTTCTTGTTATCGCTGGTCTCCACGCAGACGACCTTCCCAATGTGTTCCTCCTTGTCGCCGGCCACGTTCGACCGCGAGCTGGACGCCGGTTCATCATCCTCGTCCGAGCTATCGTCCTGCAGCAAATGGCGCGACCTTCGACCACGCCGTCCACCAATCACCGGATTCCCAAAGTGCTCCGGATGCGTCAGCGGAAGCTGGTCCAGCGTTTCACTCTCGTTAAAGTGGCGCCCACTCTTCAGACAGAGCGCACTCCGTCGCAGCGTCGTTATGTCCCCGTCGTCAAACACCACCGTGTACTGCGAGCAGTCCTGAATCTTGGTCAGCGTCGCTTCCACGTACTCCTTCCGCTCCGGATGCCGCACCTCAACCGAAGCGCCCACCCGCAACGCGCCCTTGATTTGCTCATCCGAGACGACGCCCGAGCCCAGGCCGGTCTGCTTGTACGCGACCTTGCACTTGATGTTCCGGACCACTTTGCGGACCTTGGCCTCGCAAAACGCCCCCTTGTATTTGGCGCTAACCTCCGTGCCAACAGTCAAATATGGGGGATCGTCCACTTGCTGCCGCCGGAACAACCCAAAAAATAAAAAACAAAAACAAAATTTAATTAGAACTACGCCACCGAAGCAGGCGCCGTGGGGCGACGGGGAAAAAAAGATGGCCAAACCCGAAACGCAAAACTCACCTGCATTTTCTGGAGGAAATAGCGCTCGAAACTGAGATTATCGCTGACAATCGCCACTGTTACGGATTAATTGGGGAGTTGCGGTGCACTTTGACGCCGTGTTTGGCCAGATTTCACAACATTTCCGGAACGAAATCCGGATTTCAACTTTAGAATCCTTTTGAAGCTTGTTTTTCGTTTGCGTCTTTTTTTTTTGCTTGCTTGACACCACACTGCACACTAATCGCGAATTACTCGTTTGAGATTGGAGTTGGGGCTGGCACTAGTTTGACGTTTGCGGGACAGTGATGGCAGATAAATGGGGAATGATGGGTGCAGACTTTTCTATTAAAATCTGTATTCAAATTAAATTTGAAGCTAAAACTCTGGGTGCAGAATAGTGGTTCGCAAAGCGGCCTCAATTTAGAACTGTCAAAGCGGAACCAATTTACTGTTCGCAAAATGCTACCAAGAAGTGGCAAGTATTGTGATCGATCTATAATTTATTTAGTTTTTTCATCACGTGGAAAACAAAAAAGGCCTCTTTTGGCCTCCCATCGTTCAGTCTACGAAGAAAAAAAAACGCGAAGCACTTAATTTTTCAGCAAAAACTTTAACAGCAATAGATCCAAAATGTTTCAAAACAATTAGTTTCAGCTGCAAAAAATATGTCACGCTTAAGCTTGAACATAGCCTTCTACGTTGTTTATGTTTACAGCTGTAGTGCAGTTGTATTAGTGGGGAGCTTTCGAAAATCACGTTACGCATTGTGTCTTTTCAGCACCCAGCTAAAACTGATGAGTATACCAAGAGTTTTTTTTTTTTTTTTAATAGTTCCTATATATTTAATTTATGTATTTTTAAAGTCCAGATGATTACTCTGAAAACTCTTGACATCGCGCGAAATGCCATCGAAGGCATCGGCTTCAGGCATGCCAGATTTTGAAGATTTTCGGGCACATCACAAAAACGCAAATGAGTTTAACTTAATGACAAAATAATATTTTACAAATCTGTTTTTGGCAAAAGAAGCTAAACATTGTTATCTTTTTCGTGAGTAATTCATTTATTTAAAAATCATCGAATAACATGGCAAAACAATACGTTTGAGCATTGAGCATGTGCTCGAAAATCTTCAAATGTGGCATCCCTGATCGGCTTTCCTGTTTCCAGGATTGAGTACTAAAGCCTAATGTAAATTTTCATATACACTCAACCCCCGGTGGTTGGTCACTTTTTCGTTTGACACTTTTTTAGTTTGTACCCCGTTGGTTGGTCAAAGTCAAACTAAAAAGTGACGAACTGTCACTTTTTACACGGCGCTCACGCACACTACCAAAATAAACGTTTGATAGTGTGAGTGAACTCCGTGTAAAAGGGGTGTCAAACTAAAAAGTGACCCCGTTCGTTTGACAACAGTTGGTGTCAAACCATCGGGGTTTGAGTGTACAACGGTTAAAAACACGATTAAAAGCCATTTCTGATCACTTTTTTTTTCATTTTAATGCAAAAAAATATTGACAAGACAACATTTTTTCGATGGATCAACTATGGTCCCCTTGAAAAGAGCTGTCAAGTCGACGGTAACATTTCAAAAGGCATCATGTACATTTTGGCACTTTCTGAGTTATTGCATATTCTGAAAGTACTCCTAATAAGCTACCTCTCCACCAAAAATGAGCAAAAGTTACTTCAGTAGAGTCTGTTTAATCATGATTTTAAATAAAGTAACATAAACAAAATCAAACAAAACCGGGAACCGTGGTGTAGGGGTAAGCGTGGTTGCCTCTCACCCAGTCGGCCTGGGTTCGATCCCAGACGGTCCCGGTGGCAAATTTTGAGACGAGATTTGTCTGATCACGCCTTCCGTCGGACGGGGGAAGTAAATGTTGGCCCCGGACTAACCTAAAAGGTTAGGTCGTTAGCTCAGTCCAGGTGTAGGAGTCGTCTCCCTGGGTCCTGTCTCGGTGGAGTCGCTGGTAGGCAGTTGGACTAACAATCCAAAGGTCGTCAGTTCGAATCCCGGGGTGGATGGAAGCTAAGGTGTAAAAAGAGGTTTGCAATTGCCTCAACAATCAAGCCTTCGAACACCTAGTTTCGAGTAGGAATCTCGCAATCGAGAACGCCAAGGCAATGCTGTAGAGCGAATAATTTGATTTTGATTTTTTGATTTGAAACAAAATCTCTGCCATCAGCAGTCCCTGTTCATATAGCCCTCCCGCATAGTCAACAACCATACAGTCACCATTTGTCGAATGATTTTTCCTAAATGATCTTGATAATACACCAAATAGGGTGCAACCGTACATTTTCCATTCCCCAAACAATCCTATAATTTATTAAATAGGTCGTTAGGTTATGTTACAATACATTTTTACAAGGGATTTTTTTCGTGGATCATAGTCGTACCCTACCCCAAACTGTTCCCCAACTGTTCAATTCTCATTTTATGTGAACCGTACCACAAATTAATAAAATATGATTTTAAATGGTGAACTGCTTTACCGACACTTACCGACACCATTTGAAAAGGGAGGAGCCAAAAAATAAACTTTACAAATGTTCTGGGAACTGTGGATTTAACGGGAATGGTAAGTATATGATTATTAATGGTTAGCGTTTTTTTTTTGTAATGTCCGGGATTTGTTACCGCTTGATGATGATGTCTTCTGTTGATTCTTCCGTGGTGCTGCCGCCTTATCTAATTGAGCTATCTCAGTTACATTACGTTTGGCGGTTTAAAATGCATTTTATTATGAAATGTGGCCTCAAAATTTATCGTAAATATATCGTAACATGTATGGTAGAACCATACAAATAAACTATAGACCAATCACATGGCGAACAGTTATCGTTCTGATAATGATCAATCAATTGTTTAATTATTTGGACTTATAAAAATTATCACGAAAATAATTTAGCTTTACATACAAACTATATGGCAAACAGGTATATCGATCCATGAATTGTTGAACAATGGTTTGAATTGTTGGGACTTAAGAAAATTTTCGCTGAATTCAGGTATATCGTTCCATGAATTGTTGAACAATGGTATGAATTGTTGGGACTTAAGAAAATTTTCGCTGGTTGAGTTCAGGTATATCGTTCCATGAATTGTTGAACAATGGTATGAATTGTTGGGACTTAAGAAAATTTTCGCTGGATGAGTTCAGGTATATCGTTCCATGAATTGTTGAACAATGGTATGAATTGTTGGGACTTAAGAAAATTTTCGCTGGTTGAGTTCAGGTATATCGTTCCATGAATTGTTGAACAATGGTATGAATTGTTGGGACTTAAGAAAATTTTCGCTGGATGAGTTCAGGTATATCGTTCCATGAATTGTTGAAATATTATTTGAATTATTCGGACTTAAGATTTTTTTTGTTGTAGTTCATTTGGCTCAATCATACAATACCTGTTTCAAATAATCCTAACCATTTGGCGAACAGTTATATCGTTCCATGAATTGTTGTACAATTGTTTGGATTATTGGGACTTAAGAGTTTTTCGCTGAACTTCAAGGTGGAAGTACTACGTCGTCTATGGTACCCTTATGTTTTAACAATAGCTGTTCCGAAGAATCTCAACCATAAGGCGAAAAGTTATATTTTTCCATGAATTGTTGAACTATTGTTTGAATCATTGGGACTTAAGCAAATTTTCGCTAAAATTTATTTTTGGCTCAATCATACAAAAACTGTTTGAAATAATACCAAACATCTGAGGAATAATTATATCTTACCATTAATTGTTGTGCAATTGTTTAAATTATTAGAACTTATGAAATTTTCCGCTTAGGTTTCTTTGACTCAATCATACCGAGTATCATAACTTTTATCATACCAGCTATAGTACTATTCTGTTCTAACAATAGCTGTTTCGAACCATCCTAATCGTATGACGAATAGATACCGTTCATTGAATTGTAAGAAAAAAAATCAACTATTCGAATATGTTAAGAAAAGTGTAACCATTCGGGAAATAGTACCATTTTAATTTTGTTCTATGGTCGTGACATTATATCAACAATATCACAAATGGTAACCATACCAGAAATAATTTTCTTATGATTTCGACAGTTTCACCTTTGGTATTTGATTATGCGGGCTGTCAACCTGTCAAACAAAAGACTATATGAACCTCGCGACGAAAAAAAAGCAACATGAACAAAGCGTCATGTACATTCGGCGAAGAAAAACGAATCATAACAAAGCGTCCCCCTCAATGCCAGCAGGGTGATATATACGTTGGTGATTTCAAAAGAAGTTATGTTTGTTTTTCTCAAATAAAATTACGGAAATAATGTTTTATTGAATTTGGATGATCAAGTATCAATAAAAGCAACGTTTTTCATCGTTTGTTATCATTAGAACATCTTATTTTGCCTTTATATTAAAATGGGAATTGAAAATGGATGCTCAACATTCAAATGCGTTTTTCTCAAAACGCATGGTTTGTACATGATGCTTTTTGAAATGTTGGCGTCGAAGTAGGAACTTTTCTGTCAAGAAGGACCGCGAGGTATTTTTTTCAAAATTGATTTAAAAATCCATTTTAAATCCTTTGGGGTCGTACAAAGAGTCATTGGACTCAGAAAAATAAGCTTTATCGTTGTGGACAATAATATCACAAATTTAAGCTTCATTTTAGGATCCAATTCATCGTAAATATCGTGATATTCATCTCAAGAAAACTCTTTTGCACGCTTTTGCAAATAATCTGGATTGCTACCCTTGCATGTATTAAAGCCCTTAGAGAAAGTTCTTGTCGAAAAGCCTTTTCAAATTATTTTTTTTCTAAACATGCATCTAAATATCATAAAAAATTGAACGATTTTGCCAATTACATTGCGTTTATTCATATCTCATATTAGTTTAATTCAAGGTTAGTTTTAGGAAAAATTTTCTCGAGTTTTTATCTAATAAAACGAAAATCAAATAAGAAAAAAACAATCAATCCATCACTCATCATTCCTTGCCCACAGTCTTCCTGACCTCCAGCAACGCCTTGACCGTTTCGTCCACGAGGTAAGGGTGAGTTTGCACCATGTTCATCCAACCCTCGGTTTCGGTCACCTCGGTCGTCATGGTTTCGCTGAGAAACTTCAAGGCACGCTTCTTCATCTCCTGGTCGCTGTGCATTTCGGCGAGTACCAGCGTTTCGGCGACCGTTTCGTCACTAAGCCTGTCCAGGATGTGGTACTGGCAGCGACTCTTCAGCGTTGGAATGACGTACTTATCGGCCGCCGTGTACAACGCGTGGGCCATCGTGTCCAAAGTGGTCAACTCGTCAGTGTAGACGTAACGAAGCAGCTCTTTGAAGACGCCCGGTTCAACATCGCTGATCGTGACGCAATTCTGGATGGTTTCTTGCAATTGGTGTTCGAACATGGCAGCAAACACGGGACTCCTAGCAGTGAGAATGCACTTGTGCGCCAAAAACCGCTGGCCGTCGATCAGAATGGCAACATCTCCGAATTTGTTATCATCGATGAGCGTTTTTAAATCTTGCCCCAAGCTGCTCGGCAAAGGTTCCGGTAGTTTCTTCAAGTTTTGCTGGATCGTTTCAGTGACGATCAAAGTGTTGGCAATAATCTTACAGCGAATATTCAACTTGTCCTCCGGCATTACGGCCTGATGCAGCGCTTCACATTCGATTAGAGAATACCATCCCCAGCCTTGATTCCAACCATTGTCACTTTTGAAGGATTTCTCAAAAATAGTGGTTCCGTCGACGTTTTCCAAGGTAATCTCGCATCCAGCATGGAATTTCTCATCCTCCTTCAGAATGGGAACGATCAACTCAACAAACAATGAAGCAAAAGTAGGGTTTTGGGATGATTTGGGTACAAACTTCAACTGCCATTGAATTGGCTCGTCTTGGCCAGACGGAAAAACGGGGGTGTACTGGGCCCCACGTACCATGGTGCTCCAAACGCTGTAGTTGTTGATCTCCCACGTGTAATCATACTGACTGGATCGAACGGACGTGACGTTTTTTTCCCCATGTACGATGACGTTGTTCAACTCCGACATGGTTGGCGGTCTGAAAATAAACGTTATGTATAAATTGCAAACAAACTATTTACATACCACCAATAATTACATTTTTTCTTGTTACTTTCAGGTCAAAAAACACGGGATGATCCTCCGTTTGTCGTAGAATATCTTTCCGAACTGGTCAACCTGCACACGCAACGCGCAAAGACGCGCCAAAAATAGAGACAGAACGCTGAACTGAAAAAAAATCAAAATGCTGTCAAATCAACACAGCTCAAAGGTATTCTTTGTACAGATAGGATACTTTAATTTCGATAGGCTTCATCTGGGTGCTGAAAAGATAAAATGCGTAACGTAATTTTCGAATGCTCTTTTCCAGTTTGACAGTTGCATTCGCGGCGTTTTGTTTTAAATTTTTTGGCGCGCATTTTGAGTTGTGTTGATTTTGATTTCGATGGTTCTCCAGTTCGTGAAGAGCAAATCTCGGAACCGTTGCGGGTTGTGCCGGAACTTGATCCGAAACAGTTTCAGGAGCTGGAAGGTAAGGTTATTGTATATCTTAAGCTTTCTATACTGTTATTTATGTAAAAGATCATTTTGAATTAGTGCAGAGAATGACCAAGAAGGTTAAAGCTGCCAGAAATAAATGAATAACCAACAACAACATTTTGAATTATCTTTCCAGAATCATGGAGACCGGCAGCAACATCGAAGAGAGCATGATTACGTCCTTGATGCCGTACAAATATGCGTTTACGTGGGTCATAAACAATTTCAGCAATTGGCGTGTAAATGTGGAAGGAAAGATTCAACGTTCCAAGCAATTTCCTTCCGGAACTGATGATAAATTTAAATGGGTTTTGAAGTTTAATCCTCAATCGCAGAAGGATAAAAACTTCTGTTCATTATTTTTATTTCTAATTTCGAAGAAAGGATCACAAGACAAGGTGTTTCCCCAGGTTGAGCTAAAAATGGAGAATTCGAATGGTGAAACTATTAGGCAGAAATCCTTAAAACATGGTTTTTTTGTTCAACACGGTCGGGGGTTTAATAAATGGATCCGCACGGACAAATTGCTGGAAGCTATTAAAGACGATGACCAACTTGTCATAAAATGCAAGATTCTGGTCGAAGAAGTAATTAACAGCGAGGTGATCAGGAAGCATTTGCCAAAACCGTTGGTAAGCTCCTTGTCGAAGGACTACAACACCCTCGTCGACGGACAGAAGTTCGGCGACGTGACCATCCTGATCGACGGCCACCGGTTCTTGGCTTACAAAGGAATCCTCGCCGCCAGGAGCGCCGTATTTGCTGCCATGTTTGACCACCAGATGCAAGAAACCATCCAGAATTGCGTCACGATCAGCGATGTCGAGCCGAATGTCTTCAAAGAGCTACTTCGCTACATCTACACGGACGAGTTGACCTCTTTGGGCACGATGGCCCACGCGTTGTACAAGGCGGCCGACAAGTACGCCATGCCCACGCTGAAGAGCCGCTGTCGGTGCCACATCCTGGAGAAGCTCAACTGGGAAACGGCAGCGGAAACGTTGGTGCTGGCCGAATTGCACAGCGACCAGGAGATGAAGAAGCACGCGCTGCGGTTCCTGAGTGGAAGCGAGGCGGGCAAGGCGACCGAAAGCGGCGGTTGGAAGAACATGGTTCGAACTCATCCCTACCTGGTCGATGAGATGGTCAAAGCCCTGGCGGCCTGCAGGATCGCTGAGGCGGATAAGTGATTGCGTTCGTATTCGTACGACTTTTTTTCTTCTATCTGATGACTTACATTGAAACGTGTAACAAGTTAAAAACACAAGTTAAATAAAAATCCAAGTTTGTTTCTCCTTCGAAAATGATTTTGCTTTATTTTTGTTGCCTTTTCGTATAAACTTTCAGTAATTTGTTCTGTGAGTGTGGCTATTTTGTAGTGTCTCGTTTGCTCAATGGTTATTTACTTGTAACTCTGGGTTGTCTGATGCTGTTCAGCGTTGATCTATTGCAAATTGTAGTGATACTTTGTTGAGTGCCTTTCGCCTGTTTTAGAGAGTTTATGCCTTTTTAAGTTGGCTTGTTTCGGAAATCTTTGCGATAGCTGCAAATAACTTTTTTTTTCTTGAAACAACGTTTGTGCAAGTATTATTTCATTTATTTGGTTAAAGGTTGTCTTTTATTCTCTTACTTTCTTGGTGATTAAAACACTAGCATCAAATTCACTTGTTTCGAGTTACACACACGGTTGTCGAACGCAGACGTAATAATTGTTATAAGTTGTTACAACGTGCTCGCTGCAATTATCAAGTTATTTGTTTTTACTTACTCGAACTGCTAATGAAACTGTTTGCTTTTGTTTGATGTGTGCTTTTCTTAGTTGTGCAATGTTTGATTACATTCAGTGTGATTTAAATGAATTTCACCTCTCTCGGTTTTTCCAAACAAGTTAAAGTGCCTTCAATAAATTGGGAGAAATAAAATAAACAGTTGCGCCGAAGTCTTTTAAGCTTATCTTCAAAATAGATAAGTTTTAGATTTTGAAACTTTCCCACCCGCGGAAGTGGGCGGGGGTGAGAGTCGCGAGTAGAACGAAAAATTACAACAGAAATTTGCGCTAGCCTCGAGCCGCCTTAGTTCTCTCTAACCTTTACTTGATTATCTATTTAAGAAATTATACAACTGACTAGAGATGGTAGAGTTTCTTGTTCTAATGAACACATTCAACTATTAACAAACTTTGTTCATCTGGTGTGGGAATTCTCCCCGATAATTGAAAGAAAAAAAAGGGAGGAAATCATAATTTTGCTGCTCGTCGAGGGTCGAAGGGAGATTCTGTGTTATATTCCAAAGAAAAAAGCAGAAGATTCCAGCTCTGCTCTGGTCGTTGAATAGAGATATTCTAATAAGTTAAGTTAGTGGTGGAATCCTTGCGGATCCTTGTAGAGTCTCTTCTCTTTTTTGCTTTTCTTTTACACTTAGGAAGGTAGAGTGTATGTGTGTGTAAGTGTGTGTACCAGTGTAGGTTTGTGAACACGAGAAACATCAACCGCGAGTTTGTTCATTTTCTTCAACTTGTTCTTCTTCACATGTGGGTGCCGCATGCCGCTGTTCGACGAGGAGTTCCAGTTTGGGCTCGTTATCCTGCTGGGTACTGCAATGTTCTATTTTCCGCTCGGCTGCTTGTTATTTATTGATGAGATCAGAGATTGCGAACGCCGGACCGCTTATTCCTGCTTGAGGCCATTGTTGGTGGCTTTGTCGCTGGCGAGTTGCGCCTCCCGTCTGCTGGACTGAAATTTGCAAGAAAATACAAAAAAAAAAACGACAAATTAGACAAACTCATTAATCACCAGAGTGAGCTTGATCGGGTTTTCATACCTGATACCATATCACTAGCCGGCCGATGAGCATGAAGGTGAACACCAGGGCCGGACCGCACCGCTCGAACGGATCGCTCACCATGTAGTGCGAGTAGACGGCCAGGAACATCAGCATCAGCAGCGTCACGTTGGCCACGTTTTTCACTTTATCTGTGGGTATCGAATTGAAAAAAAAGTTATTAAAATTACAATTGTTCGGTTCAAAATTTGAAAGTTTATGCTATCTAAAGTACCGTGTGGCTCCACCATAATGTACAAAATTTGTTTAATGTCCCATTATTTTTTTATCTTGATAAAACATTTATTGGAATCACATAAAAATTAAAATTCTGTCTAGAACAGAAAAAAAAACTTTTTTCGGCTAAGGCCAAGTATACGCACGTTCGTGTTTTTTATTCTCTCACTTTTAACATCAAACTTCTGCGACTCCATTTTGGTTAAAATGAAGTGTTTGAAGTGTTACTTTACAAAATGCATTTTCTTAACATTTCATCACGGCCATTTTGACCACCATCTTGGATTTGCAATTTCAGATAAACATAAACATAAACTTTGAAAAATATTTGCAACGGCCTAACACGTTTAAAAAAATGAATGAATAAAAATACAGCTTTCGGAATTCCCAATTCCCAAAAAAAAAAAAATTATTTTGTATCAGTGTAAGACTGTTGCAAACATTTTTGAAAGTTTATGTTGCTCCCATACCCTTTTCAAGAAATTCAAAAAAAAAAAAAAATAAACCAACGTCCAAAGTCCTCAAAAACGTTCACTTCGGATAATCGAATCTTTGGATAATCGAATGACGAAAAACTTTTTTTTTTGTCTTCAAGGTTGTTAACGATAAAATTATGAGCGGCCGTGGCTGACTGGTTACGGTGTTCGCTTTGTAAGCGAATGGTCCTGGGTTCGATGCCCATCTGCTCCCAACGAGAAAGTTTAAGACTTAGAAATACTTGAAATACTGAATAAGAACGAAAAATCAAAGTCGCTCGAGTCGGGGTTCGATCCCCCGTCCTTTGGATTGGTAAGCAAAAATGCTAACCACTACGCCATCACGGCTTGGTGAGCTATGGCTGGAATTAGGAATACTGTTACTATCAACTATACGCGCTGGGTCCTTGTCCATTTGACAAGGGTTCGGAAGTTCTAAATAACGTTTGAACCCGATTGGTGCAAACGTTCTTCAGGGCGGGGCTTGTCGAAAAAAGCTGAGGAACCTCGCGCTCGGCTAGCCAGCGTAGAAATGGGTCACCGAAGCTCGGCAGAGCTAACACCTTCCAAATGCCTATGCGAGTTATTTGCATGTATAGAATGAAGATCTAAAAATACATGGAAACAACTCAATTTGTAAGAAGTGGCCGCGTGGTCCCGTTTGGTTGGTTGCACACACACACACACACACACACACACACACACACACAAGGTTGTTAACGATAAAATTATCGAGGCTCGATAATTCTATCGGCGATAATCTTATCGCCGATAATGGACCATAACTAATTTTTAAAATCTTTCTAAAATCGATTAATTCTAGCATATGATGTTAAATTTTCAATGCTTTCACTAGGAATATATTTTTTGAAAAAGTAGTAAGTTTCAAATTTTAAAGATGTAGGTACTCAAAATTATTCGTGAGTTTTTTTTTGAAAAATTCGGTACTTTGTGAAATTTTCAAAAAAAAAGCTTTAATAAAGTGAAAAAGCATTCAACATTTCGGTTCAATTGATACCCATATGGCATATTAAGAAAATTTTAGTATTTTTGAAAATTTTAGTATTTTCGAAAAAATATGGTAATTTGTGAAAATTTTAGTATTTTCCAAAAAATCTCTAATAAATTGAAAAAGCAGACGAAATTTCAATTCGTTTGAAACCCAAATTGCAAATTTTGAAAATTTGAGTATTTTCGAAAAAATGCGGTATTTTGTGATTTTTTTTGTTATAAAAAAGCGTAGAAATGTGAAAAAGCTTACAAAATTTCAATTCGTTTGAAACGGTTTTTTTGTGAAAATTTTAGTATTTTACAAAAATACTTTAATTAAGTGAACAAACATACAAAATTTCGCTTCGTTTAAAACCCATATTTAGGGCTAGTGATTTTTCACGCAAAAGTTCAGGCAAAACTTCATTAAATGCAGTTTTTACATGTATTGATAATTCAAGAAAAAATATAATGCATTGCAAAATGGTTAACAAATATTATTTCAATATGTACCTATTATTTTACTAATCAATTGAACTAAAACGCATGATGTATATTTAAAATATTTAAATGCAATTTGTTCATCGTTGTTTAATATCGTTAATTAATTTAAATAATGTTTTACAAAAAAAAAGCGATTTTTTGCGTTTTTTTCAAGAAGCGTTGATTAATCCTTTTAAAAACTTTTTGTAATTTTGTGGAATAAAGAAACTATCCGCATTTTGTTGAATATTGTAATGAACAATATCTTCGAAAAATAGTTGTAGATCTGATATGAAACACTTTTTTTATTTGTAAACTGATTTTAAAATGCTTGTTAAAAATCTTTTGAAATGTTTGAATTAAAAAAATAAAGTTTAGTCAATTAAATATTTCAAATTTCGCGGCATTTCACGGTATTTCCTAAATTTCACGACCAGGGGCGAATTTCACGGATTACGTGGCTTTCGTGAAATGGCGAAAAATCACTTGCCCTACCCTTTATTTCAAATTATGGAAATTTGAGTACATTCGAAAAAATACGGTATTTTGTGAAAATTTTAGTATTTTACAAAAAAACTTTAATAAAGTGAAAAAAACATACAAAATTTCGATTTGTTTGAAACCCATATTGCTAATTACGAAAATTTGAGTATGGGACCATCCATAAACCACGTGGACACTTTTTAGGGAATCTCAAACCCCCCCCCCCCTCGTGGATAATTGTCCATACAAAAAAATCTTGTTTGTATGGAGCGTGGATAATCGCATACCCCCCCCCCCCCCCTCCCTAAACATCCCTAAACTGTCGAACTAATTTAGGGGTTACTCTAAAGTGGTTTAGAATTTTTAAATCCAAGATGGCGGCTAAATTGGCGATGATGAAACATTGAAAAAAATTACTTTAGTAATTTTTAAGGCAATCAACAACTCAAATTTGACTAAAATGGGGTCACGAAATAATTTTGTTTTGTTCATGATTCGATTATCCGAATTCATACAAACCTTCGGATAATCGAGTCTGGAGTGTACGACGTTTTCAAAAAATCCTGAATTTTAATGGATATTGAAAGGCAACAAAAACAATTTTTTTTTCATATAAAACTGTGGAACCAGCCAATTTTTGATAGAATGGCCCAACATGGTGGAGGCGCTTGGTGCTTCAACGGAATAACGTTTAAACCCAAAGTTAATCAGTTAATCACTTACGACTGGGAATGAGTACCATCGCGAGGCCACACAGCACCTCCAGGCCGCCGACGGACCGGCGGTACCACTTGGAGGGCAGCTTGAAGTCGAACAGCGTCGAACACGGGAACACCTTCGCGTATTTGACGTAGTTTTTGCGCTGAAACGAGAGAAGATGGGGGAGCCCGGTCAATTTGGTGGTATTTTACGTGGTTTGTTTGGGCGTTCCCGATCGAAACCGGGGTGATAAATTAACGGGTCGATTAATGGGTCGATCGATGCGGTGATTGACGCACGGAATGAGGGTCTAATTTTGGAACGAGATCCAATTTCGGGTTTGGAATTTGGTGAAGTAGCTGGATCGTGTTTGGGTGTTCAATGAAAGGTTCTCTGAAATTTGAATTCGAAAATTGTTGGTAGTTGAAAATAGAAAACCCACATTCCATGGAGTCACGCCATACCTAAAGCGTTCATCAAATACCACGCGCCTCCATCAATCCAAGAGCGCATTGACATTGTCATGGCAACCTACGCTAAACTCTTTTGGTCGCCGCATCGGGTCGACAAATCCGGTGCCGGTCGGACATTCGACGACAAATCCAGGGAGCGTCGTTGCGGTTATTTTTAACGATCGCGACGACGACGACAACGTCGCCGCTTGCTACGATCTGCCCTGCAGGTCAGCCAGCGTGCAGGTCTGGCAACTCTTCAAGTCGCCTGCCGGCGACCATGGTCAACTGCGATGGGTGATGTCACGGTTTACCCATCTGACGTCACATCTCTGAAGAGAGAACGCGGTTTATCGCGCGTTCCGACACGAGGAAACCACTTGTGAGGCACATATAGGTTTTATAGACTTGTGAAGAGATCATGCTTAGAAATTCCGGAGAATCCCCGGCGATAAATATTTCAGCACATCCACTGACGGTCGACCTTGTCGACAGAGCGGCGTGTGTGTGTGTGTGTGAATCGGAAATCAAGTCGATCAAGTCGAGATTTGTTTACAGTACGGTCAAAGAGTTCGTAAAAATGTAGAAAAACAAATCAAAAACGAAAAAAAAACAAATTTTCACGAAACGTCCCACCGCGAGAGAGAGAGAGTGCGAGAAAAATGGGGCAAAGAGAGAGTTGTCTGTCCTCCGCGTACCTTGAACCTGTCACCACCCCCGCCACGCGTCTCTCAAAGTGGGTTTTGTATTTTTATTTCGACAAGAGTCCCCAAGGGAAGGAAATAAATGACCCTATTAATAGGTCCGCGGGTTGGGAGATTCCTCAAGTTCATTGGTACGAATACCTTAGCGGTGAAGAGGATTACGAACGTTGTCAGTGTTCGGTCATTGAGACATAACAAGGAATTGAGATCTCACGAGTAAAGTTAAAAATATATATTTTTGTAAATAAAAAAAAAGTTTCAAAATTATTTGAATTGTTGATCGATAATTTACAATTTACCCGCAGTCGTGAATACTTGCGAATGTTTATAAATAACCGAAACATTGCTCTTGGTTCAGAATGGATCAGCTTTTTTTTTTGTCGGTACGTTTTAGTCTTCACTCTTTTCACACATCTTATTTTTGAGAAGAAATAATCCTGTCAACGTCATCGCGTCATATGGTTTTGTATCACCGTCAAACGCAAATAGATCCAGTTAAGGAACTGGTGCTGTGTGACGAGATTACATAATGCACTCAGCGATGAGTATTTTTTTGTGGCTGAGTGGAGAAATTTGACTGTAAACACATGTCATGTCACGTGGGCAAATAAATTTGATTTTCAATATTTTAAAATCGATGAAAGTTGTTTAAAATACTGCAATTTTATTAAATTAAACTTGAATTTTTAAAGTTTCAATGCTTTTTAGTTGGAAAGGGAATTAGCTAACCAAATTTGAAATGCGATTTAATACTTAAATTTCATTGCAAAATAAAAACAAAGGGTTGTGTACTAAACACATTAGAAAAAATAAATGGAAAAACTATAAGTGCATACAAAAATACTGAAAAATAAACATAGAATTGAAGAATGGACGAGGTAATCATTTAACAGAAGTTATTCAATTTTCTGAATATGACATTACAACATAAATAACAACATCGACACGGTTATCGACACTTTTCTTCGAATTTCCATAATTGGGGTATTATTTTCCCCAGCACTTGATGTACGTGTCCCGAGAGTATTTCACAACATATGTGAGAAAAAGGTTCGAATACGAAATGAGCACTCGTAAATTATCCACGATTTATTTTCATTTCGGTTCCAATACATTAGCCTAATGCCAATACCTCCTTACGACTAATGGAAAATCGATTTGCTTGCGCTGGTTCGACGATTGCACACGCCCAAACTAGCCGTGGTCCAGTAATTTCCTGTTTCTCAAAATTGCACCAATCAAGTGTGTGTGTGCGGCAAGTGTTTTTGAACTTGAATTTCGTAAAGCCAACTTTCCTTCTCGCATGCCCTTTTCCATCGTCGTCGACGCAATCATAAATTCACATGGTGTAACGTTTCCCAAATTTCAAAAATAAACAAACCAACCTGATGCTTTCGTTAATCGCGATACACACTTAACTGGTACGCCCAGTTGTATAAATAAATCCCTTTCAGAGGTAAAGATGTATGCTCTGCTGTTTTGATCTTGAAATCGAACATTCACATCGGGGAAATTTATAAGACACTTGCCACCCATCCTCCCACACCCACTCACACAGACCCGGACACATTCACAGAACTGCACTTGTTTCGCTGTATCTTGTTGAGGAAACTCCTCGGTTTACCGACCAACGAAACAACTGCGAGCATCATCATCGTTGCGGCAGATCGCCCATTTTTCGCGAGTTGTGCCATGTGCTGGGTACATAAATTAATAAATCTTTAATAATAACAACTAGTTATGGGGAGCAAAAGGAAGCGTTCGATTTGGGTGAATTAGACGGGTTCTAACATTGCGTTCTTTTTGTATATGGCGCCTATTTCACAAAAACAAAACAAAATAAGGTCTTTATTATGATTTTGCAAGAATGCAAAGTCAACATTGCATTCGATGTAATTTTGCTGTATTTCAGCAAATATTATATCAAGAGTTTTGATTTTTTTATGTTTGAGGCAAAATTTAAATGTCTTTAAAGTTATTTAAACGGTTTGCGAATGTTCTAAAACTTGTGCTCCTAGTGAAGAAGGAAACTGTTTGGTCCGCGCCGGAAGTGAAAGTGAGAAGGAGACCATCAAACTGCCAAGGGA
The DNA here is from genome assembly GCF_016801865.2 of Culex pipiens pallens. Lineage (NCBI taxonomy): Eukaryota > Metazoa > Arthropoda > Insecta > Diptera > Culicidae > Culex > Culex pipiens. Next base: position 14,667,324 of record NC_068939.1, read on the forward strand.
TCCAAAAGAAAAACTGAATTCGCGTTAAGGACAGCTTTATACCGGACGGTGCTGGGTAGCGTTAGTCATCAAATTCTGGTCTGAAGAGGATTACTGGAAGTTGGCCAACTACGTGGAGCTGGAAGTCTGAATTTTTGGATCCGTCAGGATCGCCGCCTGTGGCCGTAATTTGGATGTGTGCTTCCTCCGGCATAGAACGGCTGTTCAAGATCTTGTTGTTCAAACCCGGTGAGGAATTTCCTTTTTGCATCTTATTTAATTTCAAGCGTTGAAGGAGTGGCCGTGGCTGAATGGTTACGGTGTTCGCTTTATAAGCGAATGGTCCTGGGTTCGATTCCCATCTGCTCCCAACGAGAAAGTTAAAGAAATATAAATTCGTGAAACTCCTGAACATGAACGAAAAATCAAAGTTGCTCGAGGCGGGGTTCGATCCCCTGTCCAGGTTAATAAACAAAAAGGCTAACCACTAGTCCATCGTGGCTTGATGAGCTATGACTGGAATTAGGAATACTGTTACTGCTAACTATATACGCGCTGGGTCTTTGTCCTTTTGACAAAGGTTCGGAAGTTCTAAATAACGTTTGAATCTGATTGATGCAAACGTTCTTCAGGGCGGGGCTTGTCGATAAAGCTGAGGTACCTCGCGCTCGGCTAGCCAGCGTAGAAATGGGTCACCGAAGCTCGGCAGAGCTAACACCTTTCAAATGCCTATGCGAGTTATTTGCATGTATAGAATGTCAAATTCTAAAATACATGGAAACAACTCAATTTGTAAGAAGCGGCCGCGTGGTCCCGTTTGATTGGTTGCACACACACACACATTTCAGCAAATATTATATCAACCGTCAATATTTTTAATGAAATTTTCTGATCTGTCGAAAAATGGTAATATACAGATTTACAGAACCGGAAATGATTTTCTTAAATCTTTTTTTTTCTACTGAAAAATTTAAGTGCCTTTTTAAATACCACAAAGACTATTTTGCAATAGAGCAATTATCTGCACTTCAGACAACTTTGTGTATACCTTTTCTATGATCAAAGAAGACATTTTACATAATTAGATCCTCCATACAAGTCTCCATACATTTTTTGCAGCTGTCGATCTCTGTATCTTGAGAACGGATTTTGTGATCAATTCGGTGGCTTCAGCAAGGATCTTTTGAGCTGTGGCACAAGTTGGTCAAAACTAATTTTCCCTGGATCCCGGGAAATTTTTGAAACAGTCATAAAATCAATGGTTTTATTATATTTGTTATGATTTTAACGCCTGAAATCATAGAATTCGCCCCATACTGTTAATTGTTTTGTTCTTGTTGGCTTTGGATTTTTAATGAATCAAAATTTTTAATCCTATGTGATTTAAATTAAAGTACTTTATTTTTTTATATAACATGACCAAAAAGCCAAATAAATTTCTTTGAAACTGTCTAATAAAGCAAGAAACTAAAACAATCAACCAGTCTATGTATTTTTTTTGATAAGTTAAGAATCTCATGTTTTACATTAAAACATATTACATACTATTTAACTTTTGTAAAAAATCAAAACATTATGCAAAAAGTTTGCCTTAACCAGTTGTCTTAATTCGATACTTTTGTCCTGATTTGCTCCAGAAGCTGGTGGTTGGTGAAAAATAATGAAATATGATGTTTTTTTCCTAGTTTGAAAATATACGTTAATATAATACAATATAATATAAAAAAATCCCGGGATTCGGGAATTCCCGGTTTTGAGAAAATCCCGGGAATTTTGTCCCGGGAATTCCCAGGATGCTAGCGTTGATAACTTAAGTTAAGTTAGTTAAATATTATTTTTTCTAGATTTGCAGAAAAAAATATATTTTTTGAAAAACTTGGAAAAAAGTAGAATTTTGTTTTGAATTTTTATCTTCGATGTTAAATCAAATTTGCAACAAAAAATACCTAATTCACATACAATTTGATATCGTGCACCGTTTTTAATAGACACTTTTACCTTTAGTGAATCTTTGGTTGTAAATTTTTGCTCGGGGACCTCTTAGATCCCATTTTCCGTTGATGATTTTATCATATTCGTGCTCCTGAGACAATTTCACAATAGAAACATGCATAAAAATGTTAATTTTCATCCATTTTAACCCTTTAAAAAATGAAAGTTAAAAAAATCTTCGATTCACATTTATTGAAAATCATGTTCGTTTCCAAGGATACTAGATGACACCAGAAAAAAGCAGCATCTTATTTTTTTTTAAACAATAAATAATAATAAAATGAATAAAAAAAATAATAAATATAAAAAATAAGATCGGAAAATATCACGAATGTTTCATGTTTTAACATTGAAAATCGGACCATTAGTTACTGAGATATCGACATTAGAAAATGGTGGGTTGTTTGGGTGAGACTTAGAAAACTTCAATTTTCATGTTTCTTTTTCTTCAAGCCGCCGTATCTCAGCAACCAGAGTAATATTGGTGCCAAAAAGTTGAAGGCCGTGTTACGCTCCATATATTTTTTAAATTGATTGATATTATTACGAGGGGTGTGTGCGGGTCCAAAATTAATCCAAATTAAAATCTAAAATCAGATCATGATTTTAGATCATGATCATGATGATCAGAGTCGAGGGACATAAACTTCAAAAAATATTTGCAACAGCCTTAGGGTGTAAAGAAAAATGGAAAATTTTGTATAATCTCAAGAGATTACCCCCTGCCTAATCGGTTATGGTTTAGGGGTCGCTTTTTATCGTTGAATTTTATATCAGGAAAAGCGAGAAAATGTATGGGGAAAATCATCGCTTCAGTATTTTTTTTAGGAAGTATATAAAACATATTTAAAAAAAAAAAAAAAATCACAAAAGATTTAGTTGACACACTTCAGAACCAGTCTAATTCAGATCGCCACTTTCATGAGTGCACTGAAACGCTATTCATACGCTGCTCAAACACCACACTAGCCAATACCGTGAGGAAATGCACTCTCGAAACACGATGTTTGCGTTATTTCTGTTGCTAATATCTCTCCGTCGAGAAATTCGATGGAGTAGATCTGCTTGAGAAAGTATTTGTTGGCACATTCGGCCGTTTTGGTCGTCGTTAAAGAAAGGGGGTAGTGAAGGGGACGCAGCATCCTTCACTGCACTTAATCCCACCTCCCCCGGAAACGAACCCATCCGTGGCGAGGCAGTTGCATCCCACAATTGCATAATTTGAGGTCGAGATATGTTCGCGCGCAAAGTGGTTGAATTTGAGACGGATATTTTTTTTTTGTGTTTAGAATTTTTCCCACCCAAATTTTAGTTTCACAGTTTTGGCGGTGGACTTGCTCATGGTCTGTCAGCTGACCTTGGTTGGCTGTCGTGAGTGAGTGAGGAGTGGGCATCACAGAGCATCTTTGAGGATTTTGTTGTACAAATTTAAAATTAAACCCCGAAAGGACCACAAAACCAAAAAGAAGGAAAAAATATACACATACAACATTGTCATTGGCCGCGATACGAGGCGTTGAAAAGTAATTTTTCGTGGGGGGAATTTTGGCTGCATTGTTTTGAATCGGGCATCATTTGTTGCTCACTGTTTGACATCTTTATGGTTGATATTTTTGTTTGTTTGTGTTTGGTTGCCACCCTGCTGCTACTGCTAATGGGAGAATTCTAGATTAAATTTTCAAAACAACCTATCCCTCATGGGTTTCCTATGCAGATAGGACCTTTTGAAAATTTAATCTAGAATTCAGGGACCATGTCACTGGCCGTATTTTCTAGTCGTTAATTATAACTGTTGGTCTGATGGCTAAGAATGCCGGGCAGCCAATGTGTGTTACTAGAACATTGAACACAAATGAACTCTGAAACCGTCATTGATTAGTACGATGAAAATTTCATGAATGAGAAAAATACAATATTATTATTGGTTGAGACAAAATCTAATACTTGTATTTAGTTTTTTTTGTTTCTTGTTGTTCAAATATCGAAAGTTCCGGCAATCGATTATTTTTTGATATTGTCTTCATTTTGATCAAACTTTTTGGGGATGTTGCCTATGACCACATAATTGTTTTTGTTTTTTTTATATATTTTGTAATTTTTTAAATCAAGACTAGCAATTTAAATGGGCGTAATATTCATTGTTTGGCCCTTTGAAAATGTTATTCTTGATTTAAAAAAATTCAAAATATTTTTTTCGAAAAGATCGGAAAATTTCACGAATGTTTCATGTTTTAACATTGAAAATCGGACAATTAGTTGCTGAGATATCGACATTAGAAAATGGTGGGTTGTTTTGGTGAGACTTAGAAAACTTCGATTTTCGTGTTTCGTTTTCTTAAAGCGGTTCTATCTCAGCAACCCGAGGTCCAATCTTCAATATCTCGTAGACAATTTTATTGCAAATTTTCTGAACTTTAAAAAAAATTTTTTTAGAAATGATCACTCATGGTCACTATTTTTAAAAATCGAAAAACTGCAAATATTTCGCTAAAATCAAATTTTCGGTGGCTATATCTTGAAAACGGAGCCCTTTATCAAAAAATCTGTTATGTGGTTTTCGATTGCAAATTCAATTTTGCATTAAAAAATAACGTCAAATTTGTTTTTGCATGAAATTTCGATTTTTTCCAAAAATCACTATTTTTTCAAAATTTCATAACTCGGCGACAGATTTTTTGACCATGTTTCTCTATGGCTCAAAAGTTGCGGATTTTTATCCCCTAAAACATATCAAAAAATCTCGAAAATAAAAAAATTCCTTTTTTGGGAAATTGAGTTTTAGTAAAAAAAAAGTTGATTAAAAAATCTGCAAATTTTTTTTTCCGTGTACATATTTTTTTTCTCAATTGTCCTCAACAATACCTACAACTTTGCCGAAGACACCAAATTGATCAGAAAATTCACTCAAAAGTTACAGCTGTTTGAATATTTACATACCATTTTTGTATGGACAGCAGCCAAAATTGTATGGAGACTTGTATGGGTGAACCAATGACACAAAATAGCTTCTTTGGTCATAGGGAAGGCCCCCACAAAGTTTGATCCAAATAAAAAAATACAAATAAAATACAAATTGGTAGAGAATTGCTCATATAATACTTCATTTGCCGGTGAATCGCCACATGTCGAAAAATGTCCCGTTAGTTTTTGTATAAAAACCGGGGGGATGGCAACCCTACTCCGACCAAAGCAAACTGACAACAGTCGACATTAGCACGGTTGTCAAATGAGAGCCCACAACAAAAGCACTAGCTGTCAAATGGTAGCCCATAACAAATCATTGTTTGGGTTTTTGATTTTCAAATTTTCCGCAATTTAAACGATAAATTCCTGAAAAAACACGTGAATTGTGTTGCTGATGGCAAATTCTATCATATTCTTGTAGATTCCATCCCAATATTGGCTGAAAATTCATATCGAAAAAAAAATGATTTTTCTGTTTACCTTTTTTGCTTTTTTTTCTTTTGGTCGACAAAACAGTGCGCCCGTACACTCAGAATCGGCATTACACATTTTCCAGTTTGCTTTTACACATTTGCATGGGACTTTTGAGTTCAACCAGGATAACACACTTCGTGTAACCATAGTAATATGTATAATACTGATTGTCAGTGTTTGTTTTCTGAACTTCCAAGATGGCGTCTTCTTCGCTACCCCCTGATAAAAACAAACAAACAAAATAAAATTATTAGTTTGTAATTCTAGAGTTTTTTTTGATTAGGTCCTATAAACATATGAAAGACAATAGTTTATTGGTCCTTTTCAAAAAAAAACTCTGGAATTGTGTTAACAGTGAAATACATGAAAACACGTTTACTGATTGATGTTCTTTTGGAACTTTCGGGAGAAAGTTTCATTATCATTCTTAGCCTTCTCTCATTTAACAATATTCGATGTACGATTTTTATGGTTATTAAAAATTTGAATAAAAACATAATCTTAGTATCACGTTCCGCTATTTAGAATCCATGTGAAACGAAACTATTGGCACTACGCCCCCCGGGGCATGGCCTTCCTCCTCTAACGTGGGATTTCTGCTCCAGCGCCTCTGACGAGACAGGAGAAACCGGGACCGACGTTTTACTTCACCATCCGATAGAAGCTCAGTGGATAAGGCGGGAATCGAACCCGCGTCTCATAGCATCATCGGGATCGGCAGCCGAAGCCGCTACCCCTGCGCCACGAGACCCACTGTGGTGTGCGTCAAATAACACAGTTCAAGTCGGTCACCGTACTATGATGTGCGTCATTCATTTTGCTCATCAGCTGTGGGACGGATTGGCTGATTACTTTTTAAACCACGCACAGCACTCTGTACTGTTACATTTGAGGTTATGTGACCGCCGAAAAGCCGTCGCCCGTTAACCACTTTTCAGAAATAATTTCATATTTATGGTATGTTTTGGTTGTGCTTCTTTATTTTCTTTAAAATTAGTTTGCTCCACAGAATTTCGCGTGTCCCGTCGTGGCGTATGATATTTTCTGCTCACGACAAATCCACCCCCCCTAAAAAAAATCTCAAAAATCCCGCCATTCCGAGTTTCGGTCATTGTCACACATAAACACAACCGAAATTTCACTGGTTTGGTGCAAAATAATCTGGTTAAGTCTGTGTGGTGACAGTAAATATCACCTGCAAACCCAGTGCCAAACGAACACTTTGTTGTGGTGATCGTGAAGTGCAGTGATGTCGTGAGTCGTATGCGAGAGACAATTCCTTCACATCAGAAATCACGAAGCGTCGACTTGCGGCCAACGCAAACGGTTCCACGTTGGCAGAGGACGACGACAACGACAGAAACGCGTGCTTGTCTTCTGGTCGCGTCGTGTCAGTTTGAGAAATTCTAAAATTATCCTGCGACGCGACGTTATCAGAAGGACTGTGTAAAGAGGAGATAATTGCTGTAATGGTATGAAGAGTTTCAAATTTTGTTAAACTCTATTATATGAATATGCCTTAGCATAAGTTTGAACAAACTAGAAATACAAAATTAGAAATGTGATAATCCAAACTAAATAAAACTAAACTCATGAATCACATTTGACCACTTGGTGGACACTGACTGAAGGGAATGTGATTTAATTTATGTGTCGTTTTACAAGCATAATGAGCCATGAATATGACAAGAAAGCAGATTTGTAGCATCCTCTCAACCCGATCGTGAAGCTTTATAGGCAGTGTTGGCTACTCTGTTGGTTGGCACTCTTGCTACAAAATGAACACCAAATTGTTATAGGTTTTTCATCTTGTTGACCTTGTTGCAAAACTCACATTATGTTGGATTTCTTAAATGCAATTTTTTAGCTCCATAAAGCTCAAATATTCAAAGTTAGGTGTACCAAACATATCATGAGAAGTTGGTGAGAAAATGACTGTTATTGAAAAAAGAGCTTTTTATATTCGTATAAAGAAACATGGCTGAGGCTGCCTGAGTTTTCCAAATCGATTTGATATTGGGTCCTAAAATCGTTTTTAGATTGCTTATTTTATTACACATAACGACTACGATTATTTATCTGAGCTCAATAACACTTTGTACATCAACAATACGTTTAAATTGAGTTCTTGAATTAATTTTGAAAAATGGATCGCGACCTCTCTTGACAGAAAGTTTTATTTGAAAATAAAGAAAGGGATCAGAAATGCTGGGTTCAATCCCTGTCAAACCCAGTTGCCTGTTTCGAGATTTGTCTTATCAAGTCTTTCACCGGAAAAAATGTACATTTTCAAATTAAGTTTTTTTTTCCGCAAAAAAAAACCATTTTCCAACATAATTGCAAAAGTGCTAAAAATTCAATATTACTGACATCAGGGTGACATTGGGTCTGGGGGTGAGATTAGGTCATACGAATTTCAGCCTTTTTCATGATTTACGTCCTATTTAAAAGTTAGTCTTGATATTAAAATTAAAAAAAATCTCTTGGAGACCTGAAAGTTTTTCGAACGGTTGATTTTTTAACATTGAATATTGGACCATTAGTTTGCTGAGATATTGACAGTAGAAAATGAGGGGCTGTTTTCCTGTTTCTTTTACTTTTATCCGCTGTTTTATCAACCAGAATACCAATCTTCAACGTTCCTAAGAATATTTAATGCATTGGATTTTTCCAAAAAACGGCGGCAAAATTTTTGTCCGTGCTTCTCTATGACTCAAAAGTTTCCTGTTTCAGTCCCTGAAAACAGTTTTTTTTTAAAGAAAAATCAACTTAGAAATAACCATCAACAAAACACCAAATTTATCCGACAATTCCTTCAAAAGATACAGATTTTCGAATATAGCCTTTTATAGGTAAACTAATGACAAAAAATGGCTTAACTACAAATAAAACTTATAAAACTAAAAATGCACGAAAACGACTGATTTCTTTAAATTTGTCTTTCTTTCTAATAAACATATTTTCACAAATTCAAAATCTACACAGTAAAAAAATGTGTAAATTTGGAAGGTGTAATTTTGGAAGAATGAATGTTACCCCTTTTATGATTTAATTTGACCTCAATATAGACTAAAAAAGCTACATTACACCAGAAAAGTGGTAAAATTGCACATTTTCAGGGGTTAAAATACTCATTTTTTCTGACATGAAAGATGTACTCCTTCCCAGATGAAATATTACCATGATTTTTTTTAATGTGTAGCATAACATGTTAAAAGAACTAAAACCATAAATTCTCGACTTTTTGCCTTTCTTACTAAAGAAAGGTATAGGTTTTACTTTAAGGCAGGACGTCATTTCCATCTTCGTAAATATGTCGATTCAGCATGAATTTTAATCGGAAAAATCGTCAAAAAATCACACTGCATCGATTTTCGACGCTCTATCGATTCACCTTGACAGAACTCGTCTATCTCCAACCCTCGAATTTTGAGAAAATAAATTCCGTGGAGGTCGAGTGATGTTCGTATGTGGTAAAATTTTGCAAAATTTTGTGTCGCGCCGTTCTCAGCTCCCATATATCCGATTTCGATTCTTCTAAGTGCAGATGAAAGCTAGTGTGCTGAACCTGGGCGAGTTGCCACGCAAATTTCGAAATATCCATCTGTTTTCGGATGCGGCCAGACTTTTCAACAAAATACACAGTTTTCAAATGAAAATATGGTCAATTTTTTTCATTTTCATATCTTTTATTTATCTCAAAAATTGCATTTTTCGAGCCCTACAACCTCCCAAATTTTCATCCAGATTCATAATATGGTTCTGGAGTTAGAGCCGTTTGATTGACCTACCATAAGAAAAAAAATCCCTAAAAAAAGGTAAAAGCCCACCTGGTACCCTTCGCCAACATTTTTCATTTCTGATTTTATTCGAAATTTCTTGCTACATTCATACACAGCAAAAAATCCAATGGTAAAATCGCATGCAAAAGCATGCACATCACCTTCGTCAAAATAAACACTTAATATTACACACTGCATGTACAACTTTTGCAAATACAAAAAAAAAGTTGCAACCGACGGGATTCAAACCAAGCACCAACTGAAGGACTGGCGCCTTAGCCCACTCGGCCATCAGACCGATGAAAATCTGTAAGGATAAATGCATATATAAGCATAACATTTCGGTCAAGTAGGTTTCCCATACTGATGTGCTACATATTTCAGAGGGTAAAATTACATAAAATTGCATAAAATAATGCAATATTTATTTTACACCCAGGCCTTTTACACGCAGCTGGATTATTACATTTTTAGCTGTGTAGTACAGACCATGAGTGAGCATCTGAAACAAATTCGACATCGATCGGCAATCCTGATCAACTTTTAGAACGATTTACTTTTTGCCTTTCTTACTAAAGAAAGGTATAGGTTTTACTTTAAGCCAGGACGTCATTTCCATCTTCGTAAATATGTCGATTCAGCATGAATTTTAATCGGAAAAATCGTCAAAAAATCACACTGCATCGATTGTCAAGTTGAGCTTCGAATACTGGCGCGAGAATGCTGGCGCATATATTTGCTGGCTTGACTTATACTCATTTTGTAGTAGCTTGTCTACCGATGTTTCCTTCAATATGTAAGATATCGTAGCTTTTCGGTTTCTTTTGCCCTGTCCGTTTATGCATTACTGTCCAATGTTTATGCAAAAACTTTGTGACATAGGACATTCATCCGGCTACAATCATTTTGTTTCCCGTGCGCTCCTAAAATCGCCTAAATGTAGACTTCATTTTTTCGTGATTTTGTAAGTTTATTTAACAGGGTTCATTGGATTCCAATAGGAGCTTTCTAAGCTTTTCATCGTTTATATCGTTTTCAAAGTGTTCAATGCTGGCAACTCCAATGGATTTCTTCCTAAGGTTCTCGCGATTGAGTGTGTAGTGGTGCGGTTGTTAAAAATAGCTATCTCTGACTCTGTCACTCTCGTAGAAGCTGAATGGCTAGCTGCACCGTGCGGCACACGCGGTTCACTTGTACCTCGGTTTTGCTTGTCTTGGTGCGCTGGTACGATGAACCAAAACACCAACACCAACACGTACCGAAAATAGAAAACCAAAACCGCGGTGTGCGTTGTTGGGAAGCTTGCTATGATCGCGTTTGTCATAAACGCTTGTTTGATTACAAACGTACAAACATATTGTACGATTAAAAATATTCTTTTGGTGAAAATTGCGTTTTTTATTTCTTTTGGAAATTATAGCATTCATAATTCTCATAATATCAACATAAAACTTTGCTTTCATCATAAGACTTTCTTTTGTGCTGACGTTATAAATAAACAAAGTCGATGTTATTAATTGAAAGAAGTTCTACCATTGTTATATTCTTTAGTAAGAAAGGCTCTTTCTCACCCCAGGTGGGATTAAATCGGGTTTTTTTGAAAATTCCTATAAGCTATTGTGTTTCATATGTTTATAAGACCTAATAAAAAAATGTCTGGAATTGCTTAAACAATTTATTTGAAAGATTTGAAAAAATCTTGGAAAATTTCATCTAAATTTTAAAATAAAAACATCTCGCATTTTACTGATTTTTGAATGATTATTTAATTTCACTGTTAGATAAAAAAACATCAACTGTCTGAAAACTGAGTCCAATTGCCTGCCTTGAGTAACGTCATGATTCGAAATCCGGACACTTAGTACCATATTATTTTTGTTATAGCTGGCAAAAAATCATGTAATAAGTTGGAAATGTAGAAATATCATCAGGATTTAGTATAAACAGTCAGTTTTAAGAGAATGCATGCAAAATATGTCTTTTCTAACAATTTTTCATCAGAATTTGAAAATTGAAATGACTTGTTGTGCTTCGAATCCCGGACACTGTCAAAAGCTGATTCGAAATCCGGACACTTTTGCTTCGAATTCCGGACACTCGATTTTGCTTATGAATCGCACAAATTTGGACTGAAATGTTAGTGAATGGCATTCTTTAGGTCTCAAATAAGCTGTTAACATCAAAACAATCGATAGTTTACATAAACATTTTCTAGATTTAAGGAAATCAAAAACATAAATTTCTGCTTTGCCTTCCCGGTGCTTCGGACGCCTATGAAATATTTCCGTTGAAATGTTTCGCATTTTTGGTAAACTTATAATTTTATATTATTTATTCGTTTTGGCATCAACTACAGCGTTCAAACAAACTTAAAAAGAAAGTTGATGTTAGAATTCATCAAATAACACAGTTTTGACATTCATAATGCGAACTCATATCCAAATAATTGATAAAACAAGTTGAAGTGTCCGGGTTTCGAAGCGTCCGGGAATTCGAATCATGACGTTATATTCAAAAAAAAACAAAATTTAAGGATTGGAAAAAAAATATGTTGGCCTTATTGATCATAAGATACAGCCATTTTAAGGGTAAAAAATATGCAATTTTAAAAGTCAAATAACTCGAAAAAGCGCAAGATAATTTTAACATTCCAGCAAAATAATCATATATAACCTATATAAATCCAAAATATAGCCAATAACCGAAATATTGACATTATGGCTTAATTCTGAGGGCAGATTCATATTCAACGGACAAAATTACATGGAAATATAGATATAGAGTTAAATAATTTTCGTATTGCGTTAGGGTGGTAAAATACACTTTGCCTATAAAAAATAGTTATTTTCAAATATAAATATCTCGATTTTAAAGCAAATACCCCTTTTTCAGCGTTAGCTAGAACTCTCCTTACGAATGAATAAAAAAAAATTGGCTCGCGATTTTTCGAGTTATTTGAGTTTCTTTCATAACTCAAAATGACTGTGAATTTTGAGCAGTTGTGTTAAATGTTTGTTTTTCAAAATCTCTAAACCTCTCAACCTATTCACCTATTCTACGTTAAAAAACTGAATTTTGAGGGGTTTGATTCTATGATTTTAATAAAATTAGTCTTCTCTTTGCTGCCAATAATTGAAGATTCGGCTATTTTAATAAAAAAAAAAAAAAAAAAAAATCAAGTATTCCGAGAAAAACGCGTTTTTGTATTTGTCACCAAATCTTCGCCACGGCAATTTCAAAGGGGAATGGGATATTAGCCGTTTGATTTTTTTGCATCGACAGCCAAAACTAAATAATATTTTGGTGAAATTCAAGTTTCAGAAGATGCGTTGGAACATCCTCTACCACCTGGAGCAGAAATCTCGATTTTGCCAAAAGTGCCGTTTTTTCAATGATGGGCAGTTCACCAAGCAATACAATCTAGAGAGGAAAAGATGACCAGTTTTGTTGGTCTAAGCTGGGGTATTGAACCCCGATCTACCGCTTACGACGCGGAAGCGTTACAACTGGGCTACGTGGCTCGTTCGCAGTTATAAAGTTAAAATTACGTACAAAAAAAAGCAAGAAACCTAAATAATTTAAAAAAGAACACAGTTTTTACCTATGTCATATTTTTATTTATACAGATTCTGTTTCAGGTCGGTAAAACACAAGTTTCTACGGGGAGCTGTCTCGGATTATAAAATTTTACTCCAGTCAATCCATATTTTTTTAAATGTAAAATTTGTCCAAAACAACTTCTCGATTTGTAAGTTTAATAAAAAATATCTTTTTTTACTCAAACTAAACTAAGAGTTCCTGTTAAATTTTAAAAAAGGTCATAAAAGTAACTACTGAGCTTCACACCGAGTGCCGTTTCAAATCTAGGTCAGCACTTTATTAAATAGTCACCAGCCAATCTTCCATGGGGTACAGGAAATTGTGCATCCGCTGCTGCTGAATACCCGAGACGAGATCCTTTCGACGTGGAGCTGGCAAGAACCATATTTGCCATTGCCATCCGCGACCTCGTAGTCTCGTATTTGTATGCAAAACAAGAACCCATCAATGATGTAAAAGATAATCTTAGGTGGTATGTTTTGAAAAGGGTTTAATATATTTTTTTGTGTCTACAATTTTAATGATAACGAAAGGTAATTTTCCTAACTTAAAAAACCTCAAATAAAAAAGGTCCCGAGGGTAGTTCTACCCCCCCAGCACACGAAAACACCCAGAAGGGTGGTTCTGTTTACTTTCGTCCTTTTCCACAAACACACACACAGCCACGTGTGAGTGAATGTGAATGTTTGCGCACACAGGGGCGTCGCGACGCCTCCTTCCTTGCTGCTTGCGTACACTCACCAGATCCCGGTGCAGTTCCTTGCTGATGTGGGGCGTCAGTTTCATGAGCCCGATAAAGATGAAGAACAACCCTAGCAGAATGGAGAGGCTCTTGAGGACGATGGAGCCCATCCGTTGGGTGTTTTGGGCGCTGCTGGTCACCGCCGCCGACGCCGGTCCGGTCGTCGTGGTTGTCATTTTTTTCTGTGTGGTTGGTTTTGGCGACTTTTTGAGATTTTTTGGATGCTGCGACACAGCGAAACCTTAGGTGTTGGTTTTTGGTTTTTTGAATGTGTGAACTTCTGCTTATTTTGTCACTGTATGTGTCGCTTTCTTTTGCTACTTGAATTATTCGTATTTTTAAACTAAAAATCACAGAGAAATTTCGTCTGGTTCAGCTTCTTTTTTGCTTCTTTGGCTCTTATGCACTCCTCACTGCCATCATTCTTTTGCTCTTCTCCACATTCTTGTACGGTTGATCGATTTTTTTGATTTCGTTACTTATTTTCCTTGCGATGTCGTTTGAATTTTCCCCAAAAACACACACACTCTTTTGAGTGCTCTCTTCTTCTCTCCTGGCGACGAATTATCTTCTATCACTTGCAAATAATTGATGACACCAGAGTGAGCCCGAGAGAGAGAGAGAGCGAGACGAAAAACTGCAGCCTCCGGTGGGCTGCGACAGAGGATGAAAAATTGGGAAAATTTTCAGAAAAAGGGAAAATTCTGTCCCGCAGACGAACACACACACAATGACACACGCGCGCACGTCAAAAATAATCGATTTCCTCGGAAAACTGGCGCGCCGGTGCTAGACCAAAGTCCTTTTTCGTCCCTCCTCCGTTTGAGGCTAGGCGTCTTAGGGCGCAGTTAGGGTGGTCCCTGCCGGAATTCGAGCTAGGTCCGCGTGTCGTGTCGGGGGTCGTGTTTCTCGTTCAAAGCTCTACATCACACTGATGGACGTCGTCGGAGAGCCACTTGGCAGAAGCCGCGCGCGGAAAACTCACTCACTCTCAGCAACATCATCGCAGAATCAGACGGCGGCGGCGTCGCGACGACAGGGAAGGTTTTCCGACGACGCTGACCAAGGGAGAGAGATGTTTACTGTGTGTTGTGGGAGAATTGAGAGAGATGGTGGGGAAAATGTGAGCGGGAGAGGATTCGAACCGGTCGGTGGTTCTTCCGATTTCCGGTTTGATGTCCTTGCTGCGTGTTGGTGGGAGAGAATTTTATGGAAAATGAGAAATTTTGAGAGAGAGCTTTCGATTTGCGCGGGAATTGAAAGAAACGAGAATTGAATCGAAAGCGCGTGCACGCTTCTGAATCAATTTGAATTTTGAGAAGGTTGAAATAGCTTTCGTGGTGAATGAAAGAACTACGTATATAGAACAGTTTTCGAAGGTATGAATGGAGGTTTGTGTCTTAGATAAACTTTTGAGAATTTTTGTTATATTGTACAAGTTATTTAGGAACTTTGTATGCTCTTGGAATTATTATTTTAGAACTTTTTATCGAACTGGAAATCAAAATTGAGTGTGTATGGCATGCATTTTAACCCTAATGCTTTGGGAAAATTTATTAATGAAAAAGGGGGTTTTCCATACGCATGCCCGTACTAAGTTGAAATGCTATGCACAAAATATGATGGCATCCAATTGCTTTCAAATTTGAAGGGATTGTTATGAATCTTATGACACGATTGAACGCGACGTTTACAGCATTTTATCTTAATTCAAAAATATCGTTTAGTGTGATAAATTATGATATTTCATTTTATTAGGTTGCTTTAACAATTACATTGGTGCAGTTGTTATCCTGAGCTGAGATATGGACTACCTTTCAACAGCTGATTTGTTCGAAATGGGGAGAGAGTTTACTGGTACTAAGGAGAACAAATTGGACATAGAAGGAAAAAAAAATGCAAAAATAACCTTCGAAAAAATTATGATATTAAAAATGATATTTAAAATGACTTTTTAAGATTTGATGAAAATTGTAGAGACAAAGCCGATTGCCAAAAATTTTGCGTACATGGCAAATGTTATGCATTTTTTATATAAGGATATATTCATTTTGAAAAGCCGGTGTAAGCTGAACAATTTCGAACAAATTTGTCGTTTTAGAAAGGTATTTTTTTAATATTCATATTTTCGTTAATCAATGTTGTAAAGTGACAAGCTAGCATACAAGACTCAATCATGAAAATATCAATGATTCGAAAGAATGTGGCTAAAAATGTAATCATTGCAGATGTTTTAAGGGACATCAAATACCATCATTTCAGAAATTCCCAGCACAGGCAAAAAATCTTTGACCATGTTATGAATTTTTGAATCAATACTGATTTAAAAAAAAAGAAATATTGGTCGCAAAAATTTTCCAACTTAATTTTTTGATGTAAAATTGAATTTGCAATCAAAAAGAGCCTAATTGAAATTTTAATAAAGTGCACTGTTTTAAAGTTATATTTTAAAATAAGCAGGGTGAGCAGGGCTTCAAATTCCCGACTTTTTCCCGACTTTTTTCCAAACTTTTCCAGAATGCTCAAATGATTGGCATTTCTTATCTAAAGATTGATTTCAAACAAAAAACTTTCTATAAGAAAAGTCAATATTAACCACCGAAAAAAAATTCTCAATGAATTTAAAAGAAAATCCAAATATAGGCATTTTTTGTAAATACAGAAACTAAACAACAAATAAAACAAAACTTCAAAAATGGAATTTCATTATTATGATTCAGAGTAGAAACATAAACAATAAGTATTTGAAAAAATAATCGAAAGTTCAACAAAACTTATAACTTCCATGTTATTTTTAAATTGGCAAACGTATAGTTTTTGATACTTCGTTTCAATTGGAAATGGCAAAAAGTTAAAGATAACTGAACTTAAAATATCGTTCCTATTTTTTTAAACTCCATCATCATTTTAAATCAAAGAATGATTAAAACATAATTGCTGTTATTATTCATTCAAAGGATTTAGAAAAATGTCAAGGAATTCATAAAAAAATGTTTTTGCCAAGTTCCCTTTTTAATTTTGTAATTTTTGATATTGAATTTTTTAATCAATGGTAATTTATTTAGTTGTCAGTTTTTAACTTTTTTTTTCAATGAAAAATCAGTTTGATATGATTTTATGTTTTCCCACTTATTTTAAGCAAAATGTTTGAAGAGAAAATTTTTTAAAACAATTTTGCAATAACTCAAAATTTCTTGGATTATTTATTTTTTGAAAAAGTTTTTCAATTTTGGATTTTATTCGGTATTTAAGTTTGCCGAAAACTGAAAATCAATCTTTATCTATGGTAGGTAATTTACCCATACTCACAAAAAAAATGTTCAAGTGCAACATTTGAAAAAAAAAACATATTATAAATTACTTAATGAATTTAGTTAAACAATTAAAAATATTTACCAAAAAAAAAAACCATTACCAAACTCAAGTTGGAATCTGTTTTCAAATATTCAATAATGTGACAAAATAAAATAGAATCATAATTCTAAGCTGGCCATTAGGCTCTATTTTTATATTAGTTTTTAATTAACTTTACCTCTTGTTTGATGAACAAAATTTAATAGCAAGTATGCTCAGAATTCCCGACTTTTTCCCGACTTTCCCGATTTCCCGACTTGAGTGGCCACCCTGAATAAGTGCCCACGTTTGCCCAATATTTTTGAAAAGTTTGCTCAAATCAAAGCAAATCGGTAATTGAACTTAATGATTCGCTTTAACCTTCATTTGAAAGCTTTTCATGCGATCTTTCGAATGCTGTATCGAACAACTGCAAATTTTAACTTTTATATAAAGTTTTTGTAGAAAAACTTTTACCCTTGAAATCCACAAATTCGGAACACTTTTTTTCTTATGGATGTAAACAAACTTTGGTTATCTCCAGGAGTACATATTTGTAACAAAATAATGACTTCACACACTGTAACCACTAAAACTCAAGCTTAGTGATTTTTTATTCATGGTCTGATAACTTTTTTGTGAAAATTTCAGTTAAATTCAGGTGTTCCACAATTGTGGGAGGCACAATAACATTCCACAATCATGAAACAGGCAATTTGGATGCAGTGTTTTGCTGCTCAGGATAAAAGAGTCTTGAAATGAAGTTTTTTGTTCAAAAAGTACTACTTTTACTATTGAAATAGCAAGAAAATGTCCAAATAAAGGTCCTAAAATAGTAGGGTGGACAAAAAAGGCTGCATTTGGCATGCTATTAACAAATTATCACAAAAGTGTTCCGAATTTGTGGGTGTTCCGAATATGTGGGATGACTGTACGACCCTTTTTAGTTGCTGAGATATTGCCATGCACAGATTTAAAACAGGAAAATTGATGTTTTCTCAATGGAATGATGGAACAAGTTTTCAAATTTTATATGAAATTTGTTCAACTGAAATTGCCTATAAATTTGTAGATTTTTTTTAATTATGTTTCAAAAACACATATTATTTATTATTTACAAAATAAGTTTACCCTCTCCTAGTGGAAAATTGTCCAAAGAATCCGAAAATGCATTCCGTTTTCCGATTCAAAATCATGTTCATTGAGAAAATCATGACACTTTGAGAAGTTTGAAATAATGCCTTCATAAACATTTTCCTAATAACAGTTAACTAACTTTTTAAACCTTTCAAAATGTTATGAAAAGTTCTTCTTGAGGTACTTTGAGTACTTCTCTATTATGGTCAGTATGATTCCAAACCAATCCGTACGTATTTAATTTGTACTCTTCATTTTGCGGAAAAATCTCAAACCTATCAAAGTCAATCAAAGTCACCCCGCTTTACGGTACATAATTTCAAGATTGTTCAGGTGTAAACCGAAAACGCGATCAAAAATTAAAGTGGATTAATAAGGCTCTTAACTGCTTATTTGAATCGTCGGTGTACAGGACAACGCACTATTTAATCATTTCCTGGCGTACCGTCATCTGGGACGAATCGGGACTACAGTCTGAATAGGGACAGCAGTGTTTAGAGCACTTACAGGTTTTAAAATTTGGAAATGGGTGTACACCAAACACGGAAACTGTTCAAATTGTTTCGTGATTTGTGTCAAAATTGTGACAATGATTTCGTGAACTCAACGATGTTAATAACACTTACGAAAATACAAATTCTTGAATTGTATTTGAAATGTGTTTGTTTTGTTGAATCTTTTATATTAGAAAGTTTGTGAATCATGGGAATAAAATTAAAAAAACATGTTTTATTGTTTTTCTCTTAAAACTTTCTTTATTCTTAAGACAATCGATCTTCACCTAAAATGCACATTTTTTATCATCTTTTTCACTCACTTCTTCTTTTTTTATCATTATGCTATCCAATGTTTGTGGCATTTTTAATGAATCGTTTTTAAATTTCTACTCGTTCACGACGCATTATCTTACAAATTACAGAGAAAAAAAATACTCGGAAGATGATAAATGAAAGTAGAATATGCAAATGTGTCGTTGGAATGTGTGTGTGTATTTGGACGGTGGAGCTCACTTTGGACGGTTGCTAGTGGTTCCTGGAGATTCGTTTTTTTTCTTATTGCTTCGATTTTTGTTACGGAATTGGAATTGCAAACCATGAGATTCGTTATCTAAATGTCATCTTCAATTGTCGTCGCCGCTTATCTTATAGCACTACTTTTGTTAATCTTTTATGTTACACTTGTTTTTGTTGGATGTTGGCCGAGAAGAATCTAATCCTGCTCGGTGATTGGTAGCGGTATTGCTCTAGTAGTTAAAAATTGCTTCCAAAAGTTTCGCACAGCGTTTCGGGAGGGGTGAGTTGGAAGGTTGGCCTACGCGGATTCTAATTGGATTTTGCTGGCCGGTCGTTGCGTCGCAGGGCGTGGCCTACTGTTTGTGCGAATTTTCCCCGAGGGGTCCCTAGTACAGGGCTGCCAACGCGGTCACCAGGAGCAGGAACGTGGACACGGATATCGCTCCGGCATCGCCGCCGTAGTACGTGGTACAGGCCGGTGGACAAACCGGGATGACGGATTCGTACAGTTCGACCTTGGCCTCGTTCTGGCCGAGCTTGTTGGTGGCCTGGCAGATGTACTCGCCGTACTGGCGCTTCTCGACGGTGATGACTCGCAGCGTGCTGTCGGTGAACTCGTCCGCCGTGGCAAACAGGGAAATGCTGTAGTGCTGGTTGTTGGACAGGTAGACGCCGTCCTTGATCCACACGATGGCCGGCGAGGGGTACGCTTCCACGTGGCACTCCAGATCCATGTCGTACTGGAGGGCCTGGCCGAGGCGGGGCCGCGGAACCGTGATGACCGGGGAGAACTCCACCTCGAGGTTAATGTTCCGCCGGTCGCCCTTGCTGACGCCGTTGTCCGCCACGCAGTAGTACGTGCCGCGGTCCTCCTTCCGGACCGAGTTGATCTTCATCACGTTTCCGGTGTAGATTGCACCACCTGCAGGAGAAGGACGAAGGAGAAAAAACAAATTTTAGAATTTATTACCTCACATTATGCGTGTAAGCGTCACATGGCGTACGAAAGGAGAGGAAAAAAAAGAGCTGAAGAGTTTTAGGAAAAGTGCTTCCGGTGCAGTAAGGAGTCCTTTTTTGCGGTTATAAGCGATTTGTCAAACCGTTTTATCTGCTCTATCGGGCCCCGCGTGGTAGGACAAGGTGTCGGGACAGATGGCGGAAGGTTTCCAATAATGTTATTGTTATGGGGTGGAACGTGCTCATGAATAATGTTACTGCTTTTACTACGAAAGCCCGGTAACAGTTGCTAGATGGGTGTTCCGATAAAAGGACACATATCTTATCTATAAAACCACGAAGCGTGAAATTTCCCTAACATAAAAATTTCAAAATGCAGGTACGTCCAAGTTGGCCATTGATTCGCAAACTAACCTCCCACTCCACCCTAACGTTACCATGGAGCGAATGTTTACTTCGATGTAACTTTAAAAAAAGACCGGCCGGCAACTGCCGCATTGACATCAATCACGCGTCGCGACCGTTTCTTCGGGGGGCGGTCACCCCTGCACGTTATGCAACCAGCCCAACACTGCAGTCGGTGCGGTAGCGCACCGTCGACCCACGCCACCAGACGCGGGTGGTGATGACAAGCCTCTTTCAATTTCTGGTACTCCTGACGAAGTCTAGCCATAGCAGGCGTTGATGGCGTGATGATGGGCGCAATTTTGAGTTAACTTTTTGTCGTTTCTTTTTGGCCTGGGCTTGGAAGCAGCATGGGTTTGGGTTGTTTTTCGAGAGAGAGGTAAAGCATAAAAGAGTGCACTTTTTTTCGGGTGGGCCCGGCAGAGGGTGTCATCCCTCTTGTTGAAGTGTAATGGAACCCAGGGTGAAGGGCACAATGGGCACACTCTTGTTGCAGGATGATAACTTGAAAACGGTAATTTATGGGTGCACATGAAATGCGCGTTAAACAGCTATTCTTTTGTATGAAAAGAGGAAAATACACCTTTTGAATCCATAAATTTTTTCGTTAAAATATGATTTATATTTTTTGTTTGAATGTTACAACATAGATTTATTCTAGGTGGTGATGGGTTTCTCAGTCGTAAAACAATTATTAGATGAGATAAAATGTAATATGAGAACCAACCTTTTCTGAATTACTGAAATTTGTATCAGTTAAATAATCGTTCAGGGAAGAGTGAGAAGACTTGATCCCCTTTTTGCATCGCGCAGATCTCTCTCAAATTAACAAAACACATGGAAATTCAATGTACTTTAACTACTTCAGCTGCTAAGGATTTTTGAATGAAATATATTTTTTATTTTTAAAATTTCAAGTTAATTGTTTGTATACCACACTGATTTTGTCCTCAATTTAAAAAATAATATTTTAAAATTAAAGCAATCCATTTATGAACAATTAGAAGAAAAAAACTGAAGATTAGCTCCAGTAACTTTCAAAATGTGGGATTAACCCTCTACAACCCAGCCCCACCTCTAGACGGGCTTCGATCTAAAAATTCGCCAAAAAATCATTTTTCAACCAATTTTTGATCTTCAAAAAGCATTGGAATGAAGAACTCTTAAAACTTAAAAGTCTCCCCAAAGCCATTACAGTCCAGACTCGATTATCCGAAGCCTTGATTATCCGAAGTTCGATTATCCGAAGATTTGTATGGGACTTCGGATAATCGAATCACGAACAAAAAAAAACGTGTTTTTTTCATTTTCTTACTTTTAACATCAAATTTGAGTTCTGCGACCCCGTTTTAGTCCAATTTGAATGATTCATTGTCCTTAAAATAACCAAATGCATTTTATCAGAACTTCGTAACCGCCATTATGGTCGCCATCTTGGTTTTAAAAATTGTAAATCACTTTAGAGTAGTTTAGGTACTTTTGAAACATGTATTTTTTGCCTTCTTCTTCATAAAAGCAATTGTTCCGTTCCGTTCCGTTGTTTTTAAAATGTGTTATCTTTATTATTTATAGCACTCATTTGTCGACCTTTTCAGAACTTCTATTCGATTCTGTTATTTTTGGTGAAGAAAAGTACGCCGTTTCGTCATTCAGGAATGACACGAAAAGTAAGTAGTTTAACAACTGAACTGAACTGTTTTAATTGACAATTCAATTTTACATAACAAAAATAACAGTACTAACACATATAAATTATGAAAAATCTAAGAGGGTAAATTTTGCCCAAAATAGGTTTTTGTGATAAACGTCAACTTAGAAAAATGATTCTGCATGTAACCAATCCCGATGATAACTCATAACTTTGTTCAACACACTATCATCGACCAGAAAATCCCTTCTCAAGAAACAGATTTTCGAATATTTTCATGGAACTTTTGTATGGACAGCCCCTATATTTGTATGAAGAAACCAATGCTTAGTGGTCCAGATCGCAAAATTTAATAGAAATTTGATTTTCCGGAAAAATAACAGTTTTGAAGTATTTGTGTATTAAAAAGAGTTATTGCAAATGGGAAGAGACAACTTTTGGATTGGTTGAAAATTAGGGTGGTTCACAATAGAGTATCTAAAAAACTTCTCTGAAATATGTTTAGGTTAATTTTTTTTTCAAACCACGCCTTTTATGACTAACTTTGCTAAAAGCATCAGAGCAAACCCTCAAACAATAGCTTTAGAGTAAAGTGATGTTCGAAGCACTTACAGATATCTGAAAAACAAACATTTTCGTTTTAGAAAAATTGATTGAGTGCATGATGTTTTAATTTGAAGCGGTTTTCACCAAATAAAAACATAAAAACAACGTTTGCAGAACTTAAATACTTTGTAGCTTTTATTAGTTATGATTCAAGCAAGAGTTGATGTTTATTCGTAAATTAAAAATTTAGATAAACTTGACGTGATTGACTCACTAAATATCAATAAAGAATTTTAAACCCCTAGTAAAAATTGTAAAAACACTTAATAATGTACAATAACCTGGATTGAATTCAAACATTTCTCAAATTATTTTTTGGAGAGTTTTGATAAACATTCATGCTAAACATATTCTACCAATAGTAATTATACAAAGAATCCTTCAAACACACCTTCCGATGAACACTCCCTGTTTGGACACAAAACTAGTCACATTCGTACCGTATTTTTGTTCCAAATTAGCCACGCTATAGATCGGTATCGAATCCTTGTATCCCTTACACACAGCCCAGTAATTTTCTACCGGCAAAACAGAGAATATCATTCCAATAAGTGGATCAACCCTCGAAGGGATCGCAATCAGGATAATGCAGTTATAATAACAGTTATTTCGTCCCGATTTTTTTTCTTTTCGGTTTGCCATCCTAGACCAAAAAAAATAGTTTTGCCTTGACTTAAATAGGCATAAAATTAATGCCCAACAAAACATCAGATGGTAACAGAACATTTCTGCTCGGCAGAAAAATTTCACCGTGAGTGTGATAATTTTGCTCCGATCTGTGGGACCCTCTGGCAGAGGGACCTTTTTTTCCGCTCAAAAACCCGAAGGGATGGGTGGTTGTTTTGTGTCTGAGGTTACGCTCTAAGTAGATTAAGTCTGGTCACAAAAGGCAGTGCCCGGAAATTGTAACAGACTTTTGAGTTTGAATGGGTCTGCGTTGTGGTGCTGTTGCTTTCTCAGCTGGCACTTTCCCGAAAAACTTCAATTGGGAAACAAGCTGCGCAGAGAGAGAGAGAGGGGATCGGGACGATCAAATGCGATTTACATAAATGCCCTTGCCCAGAAACTAGCTAAAGCTATAGTCAATTGAAACTCAGTAAGTGGATTATGTCACATGTCTCTCATCCAGCTGATTAAGCCCATCGTTTGCATTTCGGGTTTAGCTTCCCTTTCGCTAGAAAGTTTAACAAATGTGGTGTGGTGAGCTTCAAACCGTTGAAAGAATTATCAACTGTTTTAAAACTGTTACAAAACTGCACCGACATAGTCGCCTTTCAGGCGTTTTCCCGTTTCCCCCACCAGATGTCTCTGCTCAATATCAGCGCAACAATAACAATTTACCCCCTTTAAAAAACGACGGTTCACTCAGCGATTGAAAAGGTGCTAATCAGCGTGATTCGTCACGGCTCAATACACGTGAAAATATGCTAATTGCCGCGGCAGCACCAAACTCCCAGTGAGAGGTCCTTCGTCAGGACCCCTTCCTCAAATTTTAACAGCACTCCCTGTGTAACTAATACGGTTCGGCGGAATCACGAGAGCACGGCACAGATGAATGGGCTGTTTGAAACCTGGCAATTAGAGGTGCAGTGTGTGTGTGTGTGTGTGTTGATGAAAAGAGATTCGGATCCAGGAAGGCAGGAAGGAAGCTAAATTGCCCGTTGAAAGGAGGAGGGAACGTGAACGACATATTTTGCTTCTCTCCAATTTTTAAAAAAGTGTATATATTTTTATGATGCATTGTTACCCTTTCGAACTTGAAATCGAAGCGCACGGGGTTGGTCTGGGGCATGTGTGAGAGTGAAAGAGACGGCACGAGGCGCAATGTGCGGAACGTAAATGGCTACTTCCGGTCCGGGGGACGAAATTAGCTATTCGTTATGGCAATGAATCGGTTATTTTATGGGGGGTCGAGAGGGTTACACCCGGGGACAAAGCGAAACGGGCACGGTTATTAGGGGTGATTTAGATTGATAATCAGGCATGGAATTGATTTTTGAAATGATAAATATCGCAATAAAATGTGTGATTTGAATCCAAATGTTGATTTACACATATCAAATAATTTCAAATAAATTCACGTGTGTTTCGTCAAATGCCGTTTCGCCAAAAGCTATTATTCAGCTTACAAAATACTATAAAATAGTTTTGAGTTTATTTTTTGTTGTGTTAGCTTAAAGACTGCTGAAACTGATAGAAAAAATGTTTGATTTTTTTCATAAAAGTTTATCAAAATTATATACGCATTTTTTATAGACTGCAAAAACTGAAATTAATTTGTTAAAACTGGTACAAATTTTATTTAAAGTTTTTGTCTCCCAACTACGGTCAAGGTCGAGAGGTTGGCAAAAAATAAAAATATACTAAATTTTAAATTTCAAGCCTTGGTTTCTAAAAATCATAACATTTACATTTAGCTCGGAAATCACGTTTTAGACCAGTTTTGAGTACGCTGTATCTTTTGACAGGAGCATGATAGCACAATACTTTCTTGGGGAAAGTTTTAGAAAATTTTCTCAATTTTAACGCTATTATATTGGTTTGACAAATTTAGTTGAAAATTAAAATGATAAAAATCGAAATGTAAAAAGTTTTTTCATACTAATTCCCATACAAAACTGAAATGCAATGCGCAAAGTGTGAACGCAACCAAAAAAACGAAACTATTGGCACTACGCCCCCCGGGGCATGGCCTTCCTCTAACGTGGGATTTCTGCTCCAGCGCCTCTGACGAGACAGGAGAAACCGGGACCGACGTTTTACTTCACCATCCGATAGAAGCTCAGTGGATAAGGCGGGAATCGAACCCGCGTCTCATAGCATCATCGGGATCGGCAGCCGAAGCCGCTACCCCTGCGCCACGAGACCCATGAACGCAACCAATCGCTCCCAAATTTTAGGGGGTTGTTCAGGGGCCTAAAAGCAACCGAAAAAAAACATGTTCTGAAAAATCGACCGTCTCGAGACATCCTAGTATTCAGGTTTTATATATTTGTTACACAGTAAAAAAAATCATGGTAATATTACATCTGTGAATGAGTACATCTTTTATGTCAGAAAAAAGTTGTAATTTTACCCACAAAAAGGAGTAAATTTACAACTTTTTCGTTGTAATGTCACTTTTTCAATTTTAATCAAGGTAATATTACATCATAAATGATGTAATATTAAGAGCGAGTCCACGAACAGGGCATATCCCTTTGTAGAGGTGGGCAAAACCCACGGCAAGACCGCTCTTTTTTAGGAGCCGCTCATTTTCGTTCACTCACTAAAAAGAGCCGCTCTTTTGAACGGCTCTTTCGCTCTTTTTCAAAATTTTGATAAAAAAGATTTGTGTGATTTTGCAAACTCTTTTCTAAAATCTGATTTAATCGATGAAGTCTATGAACACTGAAATTTAATCAGGCAAGAGATTTTTTTTTCCATTTTCTCTCAGCTATTTAGTAGATTTTGGGTAATATTTTACAAGCTATGCAATTTCAAATGCTCAATTTTGTATTCGGATGATACTTTAATGTACGATCAGTTATATAAAGAAAAGCTTTTTAATTTTGTTTAGAAAATCATTTACTTTTGGAATTTCAAAGAAAAGTAGGAAACTGAAAACAAGTTTGAAAACTTTAAAGTGGTGTTTGGCAGCAATGCTATTTTGGGAATTATTTTTATAAGCAATTATTTTTCAATTGAGAATTGCATTTTCAATTCTAAAAACAAATTTCGTGATGCAATTTGTTCGAAATTCGATAAATTATATTTATAACAAGTTTAAAAATCATTCTATCTTGGAACGGTTCTTTCAAAAGACCGGAGTTTAAAAAAGAACCGCGGTTTTTTTTGTGAGCCATGGTTCGTTCGCTCTTTTTAGTGAACCGGCTCTTTGAGCGGCTCGCTCTATTTTTGCCCACCTCTACCCCTTTGTATGGGACGTCGTTTGGACCTCACCAATCTGCCTGAAATTTTCAGGGATTGTTTGTACATTTAAAACTAGCATCTGGCCAAAATATGAGCACTCTAGGTCAACGGGAAGTGGGGCAAATCGGGACAAAAAGTTTGAAGGTTCAAAAACGTCAAAAATCTTAAAAAGGCTATAACTTAGGCAACATTCAATTTAATTTCAAAATTCAAAAAGCATCTGAAAGGGCTTAGAAAATTCAACAAAATGCAGGGAGAAGCATTCCAATTAATTGAATCTAAAGCGAGTTATTGGCATTTTAGTGAAAAAAATGCACAATTTTAAAACTCAACTCGGTTCGACCTGCAGCTTGTAGGGGACATCTGGGACTATCATCTGAGACTAAGAACGCTTTGGGTAAGGTAGTTTAACATATTAAATAGACACTTTTACTTTTAGTGATTTTTTTGCTTTTAATTTTTTGCTCGGGGGACCCCTTTGACCCCATTTTATGGTGATAATTTTATCACATTCGTGTTTCTGAGACAGCCCGGGAGCATGTTGACAGCTCCCATACAAATTGAGCGTACCCCGTTTTGTGGGCCCAGTAGGCCTAAGATGGCGGCCTTCGGTATTATCTAGCCAAATTTTTGAAAATGGCGAATAGTTTAATCAAATATAGTTTTCCTTGTTTTGGTTTAAAATGACAAAATAAGCATTATGGAATCATTTTCTTTAAAAACTTGTTTAGAGATACGCCACGTTCAAATATTAGTCTAGAACTGTTGAAGTGAGCGTGCCACAAAAGCCGTCACGAAAAAAAAGTTTCCCATGCTAATTTCGAGTTGCGTATTTTATGGGCGTACTCCGACGAGGCCCACTTGCCATCTGTCGGTGGATACGCGCAACTCACGAAAACTGTCATGTTAGGGGACGGTTGTTCTGAGACAATTTCACAATAGAAACATGCATAAAAATGTTTATTTTCATCCATTTTAACCCTTTAAAAAATGAAAGTTAAAAAAAATTAAGAGGCTGCTTTTGCAGGTGTCATCTAGTATCCTTGGAAACGAACTTGATTTTCAATAAATGTGATTTGAAGATTTTTTTTAACCGCTCTTGAAAGACTAATAACATTCAAAATGATTTTGTCGACGGAATGCAATTCTGTTTAAAGGAACCTTAAAACTTTTACAAAATTACTTTTTCATGTGTAATTTAAAACATTAACCAAGATTTCGTTCCGTGATTCGCCCCAATTACACACTGCCAACGACAGCCGCATGTACTCATTCACGCACCCATCTTGATAAAGGCGGTGCCCCAGCTTAAACTGCTCGTAAACAACGCCAAGCTGGCCACACCACCTTTCCCGCGCGCCTAAAGTGTCCCCTTAAACGTGACCATTAGCGCGCGCACTCTTTTCATTATTAGTCGGCCGGTCGTGATGGCCCAGACCTCAAAACTTTGTAGTAATTTCACGCTTCGAGTCCCCCTGGAAATCGTTCCTAGGATGCGTTCCCGAAGGGTCCCGCCACCACTAATTAGAAATTATCTAAATTGGCGACGACGCGTCCACGGGACTAGTTAACTTTTCGACGTTTCTGGAGTAGGGTTGGAGTTTAGGAAAAATCCAAGACATTTTAATTTCAGATTCGCGTGACTACCAAACACAGAAAAAACAAAGGGGTTGCACATGTTTCTAAAGGGGGCGACGACGTACACGCATAAACAAAATCGTGCGGGTGGCGGCCAAACGTCATAAACCACCGCGCGCCGGCTACTGTCTAGCCCCTTGGGCGCCATCTTTTTTTTCGATGGTATTTCTTACAAAAAGCACCTTTTGCAACCCCCGTTTGGTTTCGAAACGGTTGTTTTTTCGGGGTTTAATAGATGGGAAAGCCCGGAGCAAATATATGCATGTTAATTTGTTTATTTGATAGACAGCTATCCCCGGCGGCCATAAAACAATAACAATCGTATCAAAACGACTAAGCGGAAAAGTTGTAAATTTGTCGTTGTTATTAAGGGCAGGCCGGACGCGAAAGCAATTTTCTGGGGAGAGAAAAAGTGTGAGGTTAGGTTAGGGGCCCTTTTTGCGTTTGGTTTTTGTGGTTTGCGGCCTAATCGAAAATCCCCTCGACTGGTTTTAATGGCACAATTTTGAGAGTGAGTGTGCAATTCCACCATCGAAACCGGCAAAGGTAAAAATCGGGAGGAAAGGTGGAATAAAATTCTTCCAATTAACGGTGCATTGTGCTTCGATGTCATAATTCCTTGTTGTCTGTATTTGCTCTGTTTTTTTTGGTTGTTGATGGAACACCGAAATAGAGACGGTTTATGTTTATGGATTTGGAAGTTTTGAAAAGACGCACGCCGAGGGGAATTTCACACTAGAGTGATAACGAACAAATGCTTTCCAGCAGAAAAAAAACGAACAATTTTCTCGTGATGTATTTTCTCATTGCCTCCCTAACATAACCTCTATTTTGCGCGACCGGTCATCCGGCGAAGATCTGTTCCCCGGTGGTAAGCCCTTGAAATAATATTTGGATTAAAACTGCACCGTAACTGCATTCGTTGCAGCATGAAATAAAGCAAAACTCAAGCCCCGTGACAAATTTGGTCTGGACGCCGTTGCTTTCAGTTTTGCCGCGCAGCGGCTGTCAGTAAAAGACGACTGGCAGCACTGCCTCTTGCTACTGGTCTCATTTAAATTTGTTATTACTTCAAGGAACAAATAAGCGCGGCAACTGAAATTAGAATACAATGACCGCGAGTGGGAAAAAGTGTTGGGCGGAGGAGTACGCATCAAAGAAAAATACAACTTTTTTCTCGGAGTGTAATAAAAGTGTGTGGAACTAGCTTGGGAACAGTGACACAAATCATGCGGGT
Source organism: Culex pipiens pallens (assembly GCF_016801865.2). NCBI lineage: Eukaryota > Metazoa > Arthropoda > Insecta > Diptera > Culicidae > Culex > Culex pipiens. The sequence goes on from NC_068939.1 coordinate 14,696,743, forward strand.
TTGTTGATGACACGTGATGTTTGACTTGGTAATAGAAGTTTTAATAGATTTCGATGGGTTTGACAATCTAAATTGGATTAACTTGTTGGCTTTTGCTAGACGTATTTTTCCCTTTTTCAATTCAGATTGAATTTCGCTTGAGCTGCATATCGGCCTTTAATGCTTCGTGTATTTACTGTTTGGACTTATAGGCATTCAAACAACTCAACTTTGTTTTTAAAAAGGCAAATTTAGCGTGAAATACAAAGTAAACCTACAAAGCATTCCTATTTGTTGCTAAAACTCAAAATCTAAATTAATGTTTTTCCTCTTGAACAGCAACTTCCTGCACCCAAAAAATAAAGTGGGGTCATCAAGAAAGGTCCCACTAATTAACTGTTCCCGATAATTTCGTGTTAATTCCACACCTTTTTTGTTGTTACTTCCCTTGAACCCATTCCCAATCACATATCCAGGTGCGATAAAGTTCCACCTTCTAAACCAGGGGTGCTCAAAGTTTTTGAATGGCGGGCCAAATTTAAAGCTCACATGAGCATGTGGGCCAACTGTGAAAAAATGATTATTAAAAAAATTGAATAACATTTTTGAAACCTAAATACTGAGAATACTTTGATCAGCTGAAGTTTTTTAAATAATTCTATATATTTTTACCTTTTTGTCATTTAAATATTAGATAACAAAAAGGGACAGCTTTCTAGATAAAAAAATCAAAATAGCTCCAATAAGTCAATTCAAATTTATTAAAACCCACAATAATTAAAAATGCTAAAAAATATCCATGGGCTATTCATTGAAAGTTGCATGCCTGAACAAACATTGAAATGAGGTTAGGCTGCTGTAAATATTTTTGATAGAAGTTTATAAACAACGGTCTGGTTTAGGTCGTGGGGTTGTTGATCATTTTGTGATTTTTTATGTATAAAGTGCCAAAAATATGTTAAATCATTGTAAAAGGGTTTTGCAACAATTATTCGTCCAATTTCATTAAAATTTGAAAAAATCTTGGTAAGCCTTCATCAGATGTTAGTCAATTATATTCATAACCCAAATGTCTTAAGTTCGAGTCTCTAGGTGAAAAGTTTCTAAGTGCAAAATAAGTTTAAGGCTCAGCCCAGAAAAAAAATGTGCATTGTACTTTTTAATTAGCATGGAAAACCTTTTGTTTTTGCAATTTTTACAGTTTTCTACTTTAGTAAAATTATAACGTTTTATAACTAATTTTCAGAAATGTTAAATTTTTTAAACGAAATTAATTTTTTTCATCATATTTTATTTTTATATAAGTTAGATTTTTCGTAAAAAATATTTGTGTTGATCAGTCGGGATCAAAGCATGGATAAACTAATATTTCTTTAAAATGAATAAATAATAAAGTTGCTAAAAAAAAGTATAAACTATATTTTTAGAATTATTAAATCATATTGCAGATGGGTCAAAGGGCCACTTTACATGATCTTTTAAAATGGGTCCGCGGGCCACAAATAATCACCACGCGGGCCACGTTTGGCCCGCGGGCCATACTTTGGTCACCCCTGTTCTAAACGCATTTCTTTATCGAAAATTAAAAAAATTCTAACTTTCACCTTGCCCGCTCAGCCGTCCCCCTTATTTGGTTGGTTCTGGTCCGTCGGAGAACAAATTTATGACTAGTTTTCATTTTGAGCGTTCTCTTTGTTGGACGTGGCTTTTCTGTTTGACCCACCCCGAGGAAGGGTTCATAATCATTAATTTAGCGTTCTTTATCATTGAAAATAAATATGGAAATTCTTTTTGAATAAATATAATCTGTGAAATATTATAAAAAATATAAATCTGATTTTCTGATCGATTTGATGTCTTCGCCAAGGTTTTAGGTTATGATTAGAACCTTTCACAAAAAATTTACACACGGAAATTAATAGTTTTTTTTATTTGACGTTTCATTACATAAAGTTGAATTCCCAAAATATATATTAAATAATTTTTGATTTCTTTTGATTTATGTTAGGGCTTTAAAAAGGCATCTTTTGCGCTAGAGTTTAGGATGATGTAAAACTTGGTACCAGTGCAATGAGTTTTTGAAAAAAAATGTGAATTCTTTAAAAAAAGATCTAAAATACTGTCAAACTAAATTTCAAAAATCATTTTCAGATGCAAACTTTAATTAGCAATCGAAAATGATAAAACACTTTTTTGATAAAATGAACATTTCAATAGTTAAAGGCAAGAAATTATTTAAAAAAAAAACACCTTAAAATTGTGAATTTTTCTTATTTCACACAATTTTCAAAAATTTCACATTTCCTGTTTTTTTTGCATTTTTTTCAGAAAATTTCAGGATAGGCAAATAATCTTCGACCAAGTTATGCTATTTTTTGAAAAAATAGTAATCCTTCAAAAAAAACAAAAATGAAAAAAGGGTCAAAAAATTATTTCGATTCCATTTTTTAATTTAAAATTAATTACGCAATCATAAATTACTTCAGTGAAATGTTGGAATAAAAATTAACTTTTCAAAAGGGTGTAACATTGAATATATTGCCATATATTCAAAAAATCATAAAATGGTCCTTTTTTTGCATTTTCTTTAATTTTATGAAATGATGGCGTTTTATGTCCCCTAACACATGAAAAAAATAAATAAAAATAGTGTTTTCTGAAAATCATTTTTAAGTGACAACCAGTGATTTGAAAAACCAACAAAAATATGCAGAAAAAAAATCGTGGGCTTACCAATAAATGTGACTTTTGACCCTTCACATTCAAAAAATATTGCAAAAGTAGTGTGTATTTTTTAAATTTAGTGCATTTTTTTTTTCAGAATGCTCGTCGAGACTTTTTGAAGCGATAAAACCAGCCATATACAGATAAATCTGTATCTTACAGATTTTTCTATCTCAAAAATCATAAAAATCTATAAACAGATTAAAAAAAATAATTATATTTAAAAATTTCAACGGTTCATTAATTAAATTATGCTTTAATATGATTAAAAAGTTAAATGTGCTGTTAATAATTTAAAAAATTCTTCTGTTGCTCCGAATTTGACATGATAGAACTAAAATACAGATTTATTTTTAGGAAAATACAGATCTTTAAAATTATCTGGCATCGTTGGATACAACGGCTTTGACATACAGAAATATTAAAATTACGAAAAACAAAAATATTTAAATAACTTACGCCCTTCACAAATATCATTGTCGAAGGCAACTGGCTCCAAATACACAAAAATAGCTTATATGATATCGGAGAGAGTTGGGTACAAACGATTTCCTATGACATGGAATTGCTCTATAAGCTTTTGAGGTATTTTTCCAAAAATGTCCACTTTTTTTTAAACATTTAGGTACAAATACTTTTTGGAGAAAAAGCACCCCGCATTTTTTTTCTTCAAAAAGCTTTTACAATTTCTTGACATCGTCGATTGGACTGCTGGTTCCTGAGAAACAGTGAAATTTTCTGCAATAACAATAATTTCGAAATTGAAAAATCCAGCCAAATATTTGAGGTTGTTCAAAGTGTGTGTTTTCAGTCCTTTGAAATGTTACTCTTAATACTTAATATTTTAAAAACCAATACAGTTAAACCTCGCATATGCAACTCATATGGGGGTTTCTTATGCGAAGCACGCATATGCGAGGTACAGGGCTTATGGGATTTTGGCTATATGGGAGACATGGCCTATATTTTTGTAAAAAATCATCTTAACTATACAAATTTATAGTGTTTTGGAATCGTTATGAAGTCAGCTATACAGCTACACCAAATTTACAAGGTTTACGATGTTCTAGGTCATCCGAAACTTCCTCAAGTTAAGGCCTATGTGTTCCCCGCGTACAAGTATGAGGTAGGCGATTGTGACTTTGGTTTTTGACCTCAGATCATATCCAGATAGCCTCAGGGAGGTTCAGGGACTAGTCTACCGACATGTGGTTATGTTCTGGGTCTTGTGTAGAGTCCCGGGAGTTACGGCCGATGGGTCTACCGCCGAAACAAGATAGAGGTCAGTGGTTTTTGACCTCAGATCATATCCAGATAGTCTCAGGGAGGTTCAGGGACTAGTCTACCGACATGTGGTGATGTTCTAGGTCTTCTGTAGAGTCCCGGGAGTTATGACCAATGGGTCTACCGCCGTAACAAAATAGAGGTCAGTGATTTTTGACCTCAGATCATATCCAGATAGCCTCAGGGAGGTTCAGGGACTAGTCTACCGATGTGTGGTGATGTTCTAGATCTTCTGTAGAGTCCCGGGAGTTACGGCCGGTGGGTCTACCGCCGTAACAAAATAGAGGTCAGTGGTTTTTGACCTCAGATCATATCCGGGTAGCCTCAGGGAGGTTCAGGGACTAGTCTACCGATATGTGGTAATGTTCTGGGTCTTCTGAGGAGTCCCGGGAGTTATGACCGATGGGTCTACCGCCGTAACAAAATAGAGGTCAGTGATTTTTGACCTCAGATCATATCCAGATAGCCTCAGGGAGGTTCAGGGACTAGTCTACCGATATGTGGTGATGTTCTAGGTATTCTGTAGAGTCCCGGGAGTTGCGGCCAGTGGGTCTACCGCCGTAACAAGATAGAGGTCAGTGGTTTTTGACCTCAGATCATATCCAGATAGACTCAGGAAGGTTCAGAGGCTAGTCTACCGATGTGTGGTGATGTTCTGGGTCTTGTGTAGAGTCCCGGGAGTTACGGCCGATGGGTCTACCGCCGAAACAAGATAGAGGTCAGTGGTTTTTGACCTCAGATCATATCCAGATAGTCTCAGGGAGGTTCAGGGACTAGTCTACCGACATGTGGTGATGTTCTAGGTCTTCTGTAGAGTCTCGGGAGTTACGGCCGATGGGTCTACCGCCGTAACAAGATAGAGGTCGGAGGTTTTTGAACTCAGATCATGTCCAGATAGACTCAGGGAGGTTCATAGGCTGGTTTACCGATATGGTGTGATGACTCTACAGAATACCTAAAACATCACCACATATGGGTAGACTAGTCCCTGAACCTCCCTGAGGCTATCTGGATATGATCTGAGGTCAAAAATCACTGACCTCTATTTTGTTTCGGCAGTAGACCCATCGGTCTTAACTCTAACTCCCGGGACTCTACAGAATACCCAGAACACCACCACATTGGTAGACTTGTCCCCGGAACCTCCCTGAGGCTATCCGGATATGATCTGGGGTCAAAAACCTCCGACCTCTATCTTGTTACTTCAGTAGATCCATCGGCCTTAACTCCCGGGCTCTACAGAATACCCAGAACATCACCACACATCGGTAGACTAGCCCCTGAACCTCCCTGAGACTATCTGGATATGATCTGAGGTCAAAAACCACTGACCTCTATCTTGTTACGGCGGTAGACTCACCGGCCGTAACTCCCGGGACTCTACAGAAGACATAGAACATCACCACATATCGGTAGACTAGTCCCTGAACCTCCCTGAGACTATCTGGATATGATCTGAGGTCAAAAACCACTGACCTCTATCTTGTTACGGTAGTAGACCCATCGGCCGTAACTCCCGGGACTCTACAGAAGACCTAGAACATCACCACATATCGGTAGACTAGTCCCTGAACCTCCCTGAGGCTATCTGGATATGATCTGAGGTCAAAAACCACTGACCTCTATTTTGTTACGGCGGTAGACCCATCGGTCGTAACTCCCGGGACTCCTCAGAAGACCCAGAACATCACCACATATCGGTAGACTAGTCCCTGAACCTCCCTGAGGCTATCTGGATATGATCTGAGGTCAAAAACCACTGACCTCTATCTTGTTACGGCGGTAGACTCACCGGCCGTAACTCCCGGGACTCTACAGAAGACCTAGAACATCACCACACATCGGTAAACTAGCCTCTGAACCTCCCTGAGTCTATCTGGATATGATCTGATTGTTACGGCGGTAGACTCACCGGCCGTAACTCCCGGGACTCTACAGAAGACCTAGAACATCACCACATATCGGTAGACTAGTTCCTGAACCTCCCTGAGGCTATCTGGATATGATCTGAGGTCAAAAATCACTGACCTCTATTTTGTTACGGCGGTAGACCCATCGGTCGTAACTCCTGGGCTCTACAGAATACCCAGAACATCACCACACATCGGTAGACTAGTCCCTGAACCTCCCTGAGACTATCTGGATATGATCTGAGGTCAAAAACCACTGACCTCTATCTTGTTACGGTAGTAGACCCATCGGCCGTAACTCCCGGGACTCTACAGAAGACCTAGAACATCACCACATATCGGTAGACTAGTCCCTGAACCTCCCTGAGGCTATCTGGATATGATCTGAGGTCAAAAACCACTGACCTCTATTTTGTTACGGCGGTAGACCCATCGGTCGTAACTCCCGGGACTCCTCAGAAGACCCAGAACATCACCACATATCGGTAGACTAGTCCCTGAACCTCCCTGAGGCTATCTGGATATGATCTGAGGTCAAAAACCACTGACCTCTATCTTGTTACGGCGGTAGACTCACCGGCCGTAACTCCCGGGACTCTACAGAAGACCTAGAACATCACCACACATCGGTAAACTAGCCTCTGAACCTCCCTGAGTCTATCTGGATATGATCTGATTGTTACGGCGGTAGACTCACCGGCCGTAACTCCCGGGACTCTACAGAAGACCTAGAACATCACCACATATCGGTAGACTAGTCCCTGAACCTCCCTGAGGCTATCTGGATATGATCTGAGGTCAAAAATCACTGACCTCTATTTTGTTACGGCGGTAGACCCATCGGTCGTAACTCCTGGGCTCTACAGAATACCCAGAACATCACCACATATCGGTAGACTAGTCCCTGAACCTCCCTGAGGCTATCTGGATATGATCTGAGGTCAAAAATCACTGACCTCTATTTTGTTACGGCGGTAGACCCATCGGTCGTAACTCCTGGGCTCTACAAAATACCCAGAACATCACCACACATCGGTAGACTAGTCCCTGAACCTCCCTGAGACTATCTGGATATGATCTGAGGTCAAAAACCACTGACCTCTATCTTGTTACGGCGGTAGACCCATCGGCCGTAACTCCCGGGACTCTACAGAAGACCTAGAACATCACCACATATCGGTAGACTAGTCCCTGAACATCCCTGAGACTATCTGGATATGATCTGAGGTCAAAAACCAAAGTCACAATCGCCTACCTCATACTTGTACGGCGGTGAACACATAGGCCTTAACTTGAGGAAGTTTCGGATGACCTAGAACATCGTAAACCTTGTAAATTTGGTGTAGCTGTATAGCTGACTTCATAACGATTCCAAAACACTGTAAATTTGTATAGTTAAGATGATTTTTTACAAAAATATAGGCCATGTCTCCCATATAGCCAAAATCCCATTGGCCCTGTACCTCGCATATGCAACTCTTGCGACAAAACCGAATCAGGTGGAATGATTCGTATATGCAAAGTTGCATATGCGAGGCGCTCTTATGCGAGGTTTGACTGTAGTTCAGAATCACGGTTTGAAAAATGAAGTCATATTAGATGGCACTAATAACCAGACGCAGCATAATTGGGTTCTAAAACGAAACTTAGATTGCTTAAATTATTTTTTACAGCGATAATGCTTATTTTTCTGAGTACAATGACCCTTTGTACGACCACAAAGAGTTTAAAATGGATTTTTAAATCAATTTTGAAAAATTAACCTCGCGGTCCTTCTTGACAGAAAAGCTCCTACTTGACAGCTCGTTCCAAGGGGACCATAGTTGATCCATCGAAAAAATGTTGTCTTGTAAAAAAAAAAATTGCATTAAAATGAAATAAGTGATCAGAAATGGTTATTAATCGTGTTTTTTTACCGTTGTACATAAAAATTGACATAGGGCTTTAGCACCCAATTATGATTTTTTAAAATTTATTACTTCTCAAATTTTTGTTTTGCGTCGAAATTGTAAAAAATGTCCTAAAAAATTTGCCTCAGAAGCTAACTTTTTAAGTGATTTGCAGCTTTTCCTTAAGAAGCCATTATCTATGGCAACGATAACGATAAGATGGCCAATAATAAGACAAACTAGGTAGACAAAAGGCATAATAATAACACTTCAAAAACAAACGTAAAGTTAGGAGGACAACTGAAAAAATCTTGCGCATCACGAGAAAAGGGCGGATAAGCATTTTGACAGTTTGAACTGATTTGCTTATTCTCAGGATAACTTTAACTTTTTCACAAAACTCGCCTTCCTAGCTACCTTTCAACACTGCGGATTTTTGTTAAATAGTAATCTGTTGTCTCGGAATTTGCAAAATAGTTCCAGCTGACAAAATGCTTATGCGCCCTTAGCAAATGTTGCTCCAGAATTGCAGTGTAAAAGATGTCTGTAAGAAATCTTTTAGGCAAACAATTAGGTTTTACCGGTTTTACGCCGACTCGGTTTTGAGGTTAGAAATTTGACAGCTTAGCTGCACTGTTTACATTTTTTGTACGTGTGTCTCTGTAAAAATGTGTGTGCGTGTGTTCTCGTGACGTCACGCTGTAAAACCAGGTAAGCTGTCAAACACAGAAAAGTTGTATTCTTGTTTAGTTTGTTTATCTGAAAAGAAAAATAATATTCAAAACTTATTTGACGTCTAAATCCGGACCAGAGTTCAACCATTTTGGCGCCAAAACAAGAAAATCTCCCAAAGACAATCCTACCTTCTCCCAATTCTCTTCCCACGTTTACCTAAGTAAAATTTGGTGTAATCCTCCGTGGCAATAAAACTATGGCTCCCATCCCAAGGCTCAGCAGCAAAGATTCTATCGCAGGCAATAACAATTTTTATTTTAGCACCCTCGACTGCATTTCAGTCGATACGACTTGTGTTGATTTAATTCAGCTTTAAGCAGCAGCATTTCTCTGGAAATTTCCCACTTGCATCGAGCGAAAGCCTCAATTAATAACCATTTAGTAATTTAAATAAATTTCAACCTGTCAGAAGCGAGCGAGAGATAATCGTTCGCATTTCCTTTCCCGAGGTCTCCCGAGAATGCAAGGTAGCGAAGCGATTCTTCAAGAGTCTCCGGACACTTTTCGGGCTTCACGCAGCCCCCTGTTTTTTTCTTCACGGGGTCTTCGGAGGTAACAGGTACCTCGGGTGAAAGCAGATTGCATGCATCTGGTGCTGTAATTTGTTGTGTTGTTCTTTCTTCACCGTCTAGACAATGGTTTTCGGGCGAAGAAATTTTTGGAGATGTGATCCATCTTTTCGTCCTCTTTTTTTGGGCGTTGTTTTCGGAGGTCCTAAACAAATCGCAGGATCCGCTTTTATGGCGGCCGTAAACGAACCTGTTGCTGTCTAAGGCAAACAATGCAGGACGATGAGTTTTACGACAGCTCTAAAGAAATGTTTACTTTTAATTCCACAAATAAAGACGGGTAGGATTCTGCAAAATCCTAACAATTGTTTGAGAAGAGAGTTCGAGCCGACAGAAGGCATGGCAAATTCGTTCGTTTAAGTGCAATCAATTTTCATTGGATCGGCCAACCTCCAGCGCGATCACCAAACGACGATTAAATAGCAGTGAAATTATGTCACATCAACCGACATCGAGCAAAAAAAAAAAAACATAATTTAATTGATACAATTAACGGCCCAAGCGACTTAGTGCCAGCTGACACTCCGCTTCGCGCCAGATATCACCAAAACGGGGCTAGACGCGATGACCACGATAACTTGAAATTGTTTGTAGTTATCGTGTCATGTTCTGCTCACGCAGATGTCCCGGCTCAGAATTTAATTGATGAAAAGTTGGTCGGTTTCACCCATTGTGGTTGAATCGATCAATCTAAGCTGAAAAATTGCTGGTCAAACTTAACCGGGAACTTTTCAGTGTATCAACTAACTCCCCATTTTCTAAATCCAAGTGACCACCCTGTTTTTTCCCATCGCACTGAAATTGCAATTCCGCGCGGTTTCCGAACTCACTCAATTAGTCCACGATCAACAATACACCAGATCGTGGACACGGAGAGCAGAGAACCCGCAAGAAAGTAGCCTCAGATTAGTTGGCCATTGATCGTGCAGCACAGTTTGAGAGAGAAAGAGTCATCGACCTATAGCCAGTCTGTATAGCTGATGATCATGGCTAGCCGCGCGCGATTGGACACGGCGGGGCTTTGTCCGACCAACCAACGGTAGAACCGCTCGATAGACCCTTGATGCTGATGCATCGCAGCAGGCCATCTTCGGCTGGGACAAAAACTAATCGATTCTTCTTCAGCGCGCCAAGCCTACTTTGTCCGGGGATCATATAGGAATGCCCAGAAAAAATGCCTACTTGGATGCGGCATTCCCGTTATCACCTGGGTTAGGACCCGGGCGAGAAAAATATTATTTATTGCGCCCTTCAGCTGGGATTTGGGGACCGAACCGTAATTAATAACTCGCCAGGGTCCGGCACTCCTACGCAGGTTGGTGAACTCTGGTCACGTGTCACACGATCATCTCGATTTCCAAATCGTTCCGGGTAGTACGGTAGTACGGTAGTGTTTACAGTTCGGTTCCTGGAAGGCTACGGCTATACGCGTTTGAAATCAAAACACGCGGGATCGTTTCTTGGTACAGGCAACGATCGCGACCGTTTCGGAACCGGTTTTCCCACCGATGGCGGTCACGACTTTGGACGGCTTGGCGTTGTTGTTACTTTTATCGAGAGGAAAGTGTACGTTTAGTTTTCCTTGTTAGCACACAGTTGCAGCACAGAGATGCAGTTTCCTTAATTTCCGACAAGCGCGATTAAAACAAATCTAGAGTTTATTTTGTTAAACGTCCTTAACTTTGGAATTTCCAACATCTATTAGACATTTTGAAAAAAAAAAAACGCTAGAAATGTTTTAATTTCCATGAAGTTTAGGGTTTTGCTTCAAATATTTGTTATTGGATGGCAAAATTTAAAAAATTGAAAAAAGTACCATAACTCCTCAAAATTTAAATTCCTTCGCATTGGTACAAAAGCATTTCTTAGCTTAAAAACAGATTTGTCCTTTTTTATGAAAATGTCCATGCATTCTCTATGCTGAAGAATGCAATTTGGCATTTGGAATTTGGCAATATCAGTTTATCATAACAATTTGGGAGTTGGTAAAAATAGGCTTTAGAAATATATGATAATATGTATCATAAGAAGAGATTTTGTGATCTAATTAAACTTAAAAATAATTATGTTGTAATGTAAAAAAAACATCTCTTTTGAGCGACCTAAAGATGATGCAATAAATATCTGTCAACGAATTATTTTTTTGTTTTGTTTAAACTTTAATTGCAATCGAAAATAACTGTGCAATATTTTGGTTTTGTATTTTTTCTCTGAGATTTCGGCCATCTTGATATGGCGTCTTCGGCAAATTTGTAGCTATGAATGGTGACTACACCAAAAAACAGGTTACAACGGAAAGAAATTCTGATTTTTAAAATCACTTTTTATCATTGAAACTTGATTTACAAAAAAACACGTTTTTTTTATTTGTTTTAGGGGACATAAAATGCGTTTTTGTCAGAAAATTTCAGAATGGGCGATAAATCTTTTTTTTACATGTAACTTTAAAAAGCCGCAGTTTCTCAATTCCCTGCATTTTTCTTCTTTGAAATTCGTTGAAACGGCTTTTGGCTGCTGAGGATCATGCAAAGAATGTAACATCTTCAACTTTAAAAATGAAACATTTGTGAAATTATGTGATATCTTCGAACAAAATATTTTTATTTGGAATTAGGATTAACTTTTTAAATATTAAATATTTAGCCCTTTTGAAATGTTAGTCTTGTTTTCAAAATATTTTGACCTTTTTTAAAATTTCTTAAAGATACCATATTTTTAAAAAATTATAAATTGGTAAATTTTTTAAAGCTTTTTCTGGAATTGTATGTCCCCTAGCACATCAAAAAAATAATGGAAATTGTGTTTTATGGAAATTATTGTTTAGTTACAACAAGTGATTTGAAAAACCACCACATTTTTTATCCCGTGTATAATTTTTTTCTGTGTTGTCCTCATCCAAATTTCTCATATCATTTTTGTATGGACAGCAGCCATGTCCTCTAAAACATATCAAAAAATAAAAAAAATAAAAATAGTGTTTTTTGCAAATCAAGTTTACGTGACAAAAAGTTAATTTAAAAATCACCATTTTTTTACCGTGTATCATTTTTTTCAGTGATAGTCCATATCCACACCTACAACTTTACCCAAGACACCAAATCGATCAAAAAATTCCTTCAAAAGATACAGATTTTTGAATTTGCACATATCATTTTTGTATGGACATCTGCCAAATTTGTATGGAAAATTATATGGACAAACTAATGATACAAAATGGCTTCTTTGGCCATACCGAAGGCACCAAAAAAGTTTCAGCCGGATTAAAAAATACAAAAATTAAAATTAAAGAAAAAAGACCGATTCCGTAGAGAACTGCTCATGTTTAGAACATGCTAGGCCAGATTTGAAAATTGCCTTAGCTTTTAGAAAATATATTCGTCAGGGTTGTTTTTCTTTCACTTCCCATTTTTTAAGTAGGGACATATTTGAAAATTGTCATTCAAATAAAAAAGACAAATCAATTAAAAATTAGCTTTGGAAACAAAAATGTTCTGGCAAATTTCTTTCCGAAGACTCATTTTTTTAATAATTTTAATCGGATAAAGATGAGATTGTACCTTGGATTATAAGGTTTGTTTTTAGTAGAGCTCAGCAACAACTTCAGTTTTATTGCATTGAATGAAACTTAACTCAATTATATGATTTGAACAGATTTGGTATTGTGAGTCATGGTAAAACATTTGTTTTGTGTGGGTAAAGATAAGGTGGTTTATGCTTAACTTCAAATTGGGAAATAATAAAGATTAATTCTCAAGATTGACGTTTTTGAAAAAGAAAAAAAAACAAAACAAATATTTTCACATAAAAACCTTTTCGTTGCTTCGCTTCAACCTATTTTTTCAAAACAAAATTAGAGAATTAAAAAAAATCTCACTCTGAAAAACATTAAACAAGCTTATTTTCAGCTAAAGAATTTGGTTCTATTTCCATCACATTAGCCGACTCACACTGAATAAACAAATTTTAAAGAATATTATAATTATTTCATGAATTTAAATTAAGCAATATTATATAATACTACTTGGTTACAGATGGAATCGCTTTTCAAAAGCAACCATCGAACGTTAATTAAATAACTGATGAGCTAAAACTGTTAGTTTGTTTTAAGGAAAAGTGAGTCATTCGTGATTTTACGCATATCATCCCATCTGTATCACATATTTTCCATATGAAAGCCGAAAAATGCTTGACATCTTTTATCGTTTTTTTTTTTCTATCAACACTACGATTTTAGGACGGACTTGATTCGAGAGGCAGCTTATTCTTTTCCCCCTGTTCAAATGCTTATAAATATCTTAGTTCATGATTCAAAGAATATAAATTTGACCTCAAATTTTAAAGTTTATTGGAATGTAAACTGGCATTGCCGTTATACAATTCAAACAGAAATGATTCATTCAACACATGCAGTCAGAAGCAACATGTTTAATTGATAATTTATATTGTTTACGACCGTGCTCAAAACGTGTCAATCCTACAAAGCTCTCAAACATATCTCCCTTCATATTCGTCATGCTGAAGTGCATCATATACACATTTTACAACGGACTCAAGTGATGTGATCCACTGGCAATTACTCCACGTTCTACACGAGAAACGCACACACTCCCAAACGCCAAGACATGAATCATCGCGCACTCCACACCACCTTAATCGCCATGGAGTTGATGGAGCTCTCTTTTGTTCTTCTTCGCTACCTGCGAACGAAGCCCCTTTCTCCCTTCCCGGAGTCCCGCGGCATAGTCTCACGTCGTCGTTGAACGGGTGGAACCCCTGGTTTTGTACTGACCTGTTGGCAAGATAGCGTTGTTCTCGCGACGCCAGGTAATCTGCGGCGGCGGATAGCCCGAGGCGTAGCATTCCATCATGACGGCCTCGCCCTCGGACGCGACCAGCGACTGGGTCGAGTTGTCGGAGATGATCGGCGGACGGCGCACCTGCAGCTCCACGTCGGCCGTGATCTTGTTGGTCACCGACAGGACCACTTGGCACTGGTAGATGCCGGCGTCCGTCTCCTGGATGTCCTTGATCTGCAGGATGTAGCTGGACGAGGACGGGTCGAACCGGAGCGCGAACCGGGAATCTTTCAGTACCAGCGCACTTCCGGTCGACAGGAAGACCACGTCCGACCGATCGCGACCCGTCTTGATCCAGTGGACCGAGTATTCCTTGGCGTACTGCACGGAACATTCCATCTCCACCGTTCCGCCGATATCTTTGATCTGTTCCTGGGTGATGTACGAAATCGAGGGCGTTCGCTGGGCCATGACCACTAGTGGCCACAGGACTCCCACGAGCACCAGCAGCTCGACCCTTAAACTGTTCATCCCGCGGGGGCAAAATTCACTTCCAAAACGCACGAAAAACGCTTATTTAACAGGTCGCGCGGCCCCAAACTGGAATACCACACCCTGCGGAGGTCTCCAAACGCACACTGTTTCACACACAGGTAACCTCGTTGGCGCGCGAGGGGGGGAACTTTAACACGCGAGCTGTAACCGACCGAAGAGAGAGACGTCCGCACTACTCGACGTTCCAACTGCTAATGATTTGAACTAACCAACACTGCGTCGTTCGAACTGGTCGTCGTCGTCGTTGTGGATGTGGGCACTTGAGGCGTATATCGGGAACTTCAATGAGTGGATGAATGAATGTATGGTGGTAGAGTTTGTTTGTAGCTTGGGTTAGGGTGATTCTAGAAATTATTAATTTTGAAATTTTGATTTTTTTTTTCTAAAGACAATACAATATACTGAAAACATCGAACCGCTTGAAAATGTACAGTACAAACCGAAGTCGTTGCAAAATTTCACTTCAGAAAATTGCATCACTCAAAACGATTTTATTATCTTACAAATAACATTCACTTTGTGTCCAGCGACTCCATTTTAACCAAATTTGAGTACATGATTGCATGTTACATTAAAAAATGCATTTTCTTGATATTTCAATTCAATTCAATTCAATTCGGTTTTATTTGTGAATAATCAAGTTACAATGAGTTCATTTAGGTGCACAACAGAGTTTTGGTGTTCCTTTCAGCTGTGTTTAAATCGTTATTCAATCGAAAAATTATTACTTATAACTATGGAATAGACAAGAGTAAGAAAAAGTTTTCAAAAAACTTCTTGATATTTCATAACCGCCATAATGACATAACAAGACTTTATCATCTCGGTACGGGAAAAATGTGTCTTTAAAGTCCTTTGGATATTCACACCTTCGAGAATCCCTACCTGACACACGCTTGATCGCCACCTTTACCTTCGGAGGGCCAATACGCACCTCCCAAGACAAGGGGTCAATAAATGGCTTTACGAACAGCAGAACAAAGAAGAGAGAACGATTCCTTGGGGCTTTTCTTCACCCCATTTGAAATTTTTCTTGACCGGTTCCTTCCAAAGTGCATATACCGCTTGAAAGGTTAGCTGATCACCATTTTCTGACGGAATACAAAAATTCATTCATTCTTAAAACTAGGATTTTTTTAAACTAATTATTGCAAGAAAAGGTTTATTTACTGTTAATACCGTCATTAGGGGTGACATTGGGTCTGGGGGGCGAGATTGGGTCATACAAATTTCAGCATTTTTGTAGAGCAAATGTCACCCCTGATGATTTGTAATTTTTGGTTATTGTTTTGAACTTAGGCCGTTGCAAATATTATTTGAAGTTTATGTGCCTCGACTCTGGCTAAAGTTGAGAGGGCGGGCAAACAAATAAAAAAATATAAAAATTGAAATGACAAGCCATGGTTTAAACATTTGAAAATATAAAAATTGAAATTACAAGGCATGGTTTAAACATTTGAATGAAAAAGGGGTTTTAAAATGCATTTTACTCTTGCCCAGATGTTTTGCAATCTTTAGTTTTCAAAATATCAAAGTATTGGAGAAATATTTTTTTTGTCGAAAAAAAAAAACTTTTTGCAGTACAGTTCAGACTAGATTATCCGAAGGCCTTGGCAATATTTCACTTCGGATAATCGAATCACAAAAAACAATATTTTTATTTGTTCCGTTTTTGATTTTTGAGCTCTAGTAAACTATTCTAAAGTGATTTAGAATTTTTAATTCCAAGATCATTTTTTGTTCATGATTCGATTAACCGAAGTCCCATACAAACCTTCGGATAATCGAACTTCAGATAATCGAGGCTTCGGATAATCGAGTCTGGACTGTACTGTACAACGGAATTTCACCAAAAAAAAAAATATTGTTGATCGATCTCAAATATGCTAAATATGATTTTAAACGCAGTAAAATGCATTTAAATTCATTAGACTTCTTTTTCCATTAAAATTTTGAAGTTTTTTGAAAAAAATATCTGCCCCCTGATTTTTTGGACCGATTTTGAAGGGAGGGGGGGGGCGGGGGGTGACATAAACTTCAAACAATATTTGCAACGGCCTTATTGAATTAAAACATATTTGTTCAACACATTTTTGTGTAATTAAATTGACCAAAAAAAGTATAATTTTCGCTTGAAGGTCAAATTTGGCCCGGAGCCATGCTCTGCATAAGAAAGATTGTTCTTAGATATCGACAATTATTTAAAAAAAAAAACATATTTTTCTGTCATATCTGTTTCTATCAAAAGATTTGAAAGTTAACTTTTGATATTATTAATTTTATCAGTTTTACAATCGTGAAGTTTATGTCCCTCGACTCAGACTAAAGGTGGGGGATAAAAAAAAATGTTAAAAAATGAAATTACAGCTCATGGTTTCAACATTTGAATGAAAAAAGTGTTTTAAAATGTATTATACACCTCCCACCTGTCCAGTTGTTTTGCAATCATAACTTTCCGAAATTTGATTGTTATTTCATAAAAGTTCAAAATATGTTTAAACAAGCCCAAACAAGCTAAATAGCATTTTAGATTGTTTTGAGTTGATTAGACTTCTATTTCCATTGAAATTTTGCAGTTTTATGATAAAAATTTGGCCCCTGATTTTTTTGAACCAATTTTGAAGGCGGGGGGTGAGGGGTGCGACATAAGCTTTGAAAAATATTTGCAACGGCCTAACAGAAATTAAATAAATCATAAATATTCAACAAACTTTTAGCACAACATGAATCACTCTAATGTATCATCCACCAATACACTAACACACGTTTGCGCTCGTTCATTCAACACAACGATATCATCTGCACACCATTCTGGTGCAGTATAAATGAAACATGAAAAAAAATGAGAAATGAAATCATTGATACAGGCAGGTACCAATTTCCATAGAGGTTGAGCTGAAGCATAACAAACAGAGAGCCGTCAATGGAGCTTTGTGTCTGTATGTGAGAGCTTTCTCATCAAAAATGTAATGTGTTTGTGATATTAGACGGGATAAACTGTGGTATTTTGCGTTTTTGAACTTAAGTTTAAAATATAGGAATGATGAGTCGTTGACTGGAAGAATACTGTTTTAACAAAATGACTATCGTCAGTAGGGTTGACTATGGGTCAAAAAACGATACACCTCTCGTAATTTCTTAATAACAAAAACAATTTAAATAACATCGAAAATCTTTCAACGTAGATTTGTTCTTAGATAGTTTACTAACATATTTCCAAAATATGGTGGATTTTGATGAACACTACCTTAAATGCCAATAGTTTGAAAATTGACCCAATCTCACCCCTTATTGGGTCAAATGAAACTAAAATGATGCTCAAATACAACGATATGGTAAAAACAAGTCATCCAACAGTGTTTCTTGTTCGAGGGAATCGAATTGACACGCTACAATGTTTGAAGTGGAGATTTTCAAATATTTGGGTAGTTTTCGAGCATTTCTAACAAAAATATTAGAAAAATGATTTTTCGAGAGGTCATTTTTGGCCAAAAACGTACCCAACTTTAGACATCTGCCAAAATAACAGGATTTGTTCTAGGAACGAGAATTTTTTAGCGAAGTCTTCTTATGATGTCCCCTACACAACTCTTTAAACAGAATTTAGTTTCATTGAGAAGAATCTGAGAAATTGTATAATCCGTAAAAAATCACTTTGACCCAATCTCACCCCCCAGACCCAATGTTACCCCCACTGACGGTATTGAAAAAATAATCAAAACTTAAAAAAACTATTTTAAAATTCAGTGCAACCTTCGACACTTATTTGTTTTAAAGGACAAAAGAATGAAGTATTTGGAAAGATTTTTACTTTTTTAACTTGTAAATTAATAAAGAATCCAAAAAGAATCAATAAAAAAAGGTTTTTTTTTCAAGCGGAGCTGTTGTTTTTTTTTAAAAAGTATATCAATGTTAGGTTAATTTTAGATTTGTAATCATCTTTTATTGATATTTATCATTTAACATCATACATATTTTTTTTTAAATAATTGCTGCTTCTCCTTTGAAATTACATAAAAATTACGCAAAAGTGCCAATGGAGACGCACGATTTGCCAACATTACATCAAAATTGGCAACTTCGCCAAACTTTTCCTCATTTAATAGAGTTATCTACGCGCGCATGTATTGCGTGTACGAGCATGTACACGCAATACATGCGCGCGTAGATAACTCTATTTCGACGCCATGAAAGCATAAAAACAGTGAGGGCCTCCTCAGCCGGCCCACCACGTTGGGCGCATTAGCGCCTCTATGTTTGAGATTACCGTAACTAGTTGCAATAAATCTGACGTTTGAAATCAAAACAAAGCTGCACATTATTCGAACGCCTTCAAGTGCATGTTATTTGCCGTTCCTATCAGTAAATGAAGCGCTTAAGTCGCTGTATTGTATACTAGCTAGCTTAGTCATCGCTCGTCGAAACGGGAGGCCCAGGTGTATTCGTGGTGTTTTCCCTTAGTGTTATTAAGATCTTTGTGACCAACGGGACAATAATGCAAGTGCCCCAATTGACAACAAATTGAAAACATCACATCAAGGTCAGATTTTGGCGGAATTCCCTTTCCAAGAATTTTGGCAAAATGTCCCTCAAGCAGCAACTGGTTCGCGACTCCGACGACGCGGACAGCGATAATGAAAACGGCAGTACAGGGGTAGGTTTTTGAGGAAAATATTCGATGGTCTGGATTACTCATTGGAACCTTTCTTTTTCCAGCTGGAATATTCCGTTCGCATGCCTGCGGATGATGAGGAACAAGAGCGACAGGAGAATGGCCCGACATTTACCATCCGGCAGCGAAAGAAAAAGGGACAGTCTCCGTATGAGGTAAGTTCCATATTGCAAGTTCGCATTAAATTGCAAAGCCCAGATTACAAAGTAAGCGTAGAATGCCTACTTCCGATCGATTGCATCTTCGTCGGAAGATGCTTACACGCGGTTCATCAACCGAACCAGATTGAGCAAATACCAGAACAACGGGAGCAAAGAAATGCTAAACAAAGTCGCGACGAAACGGCTTATCTCAAAGTTGAGTGTGTCGAAAGAAATCGACCATGCGCGTCGATTTACACGCCCTTAGTCAGACAGTAAACAACAGCTGGAACTGTGAATACAGTTTATGTTGCATATTTTGAAGCATTTTGAATTCCGCTAAATTGGAAATTGTGGGTTGATTTTTTTTCAGTGTTGTTTTTTGGTTTTTGTTAAAATCGTGCGTCTCCATCGAATGTGTCTTTCAAATATAAAGCAGTGGAGACGCATGGCATTTCAAGATCAAACATGGTAAAATATTCAACAGCCATGCGTCTCCATTGAAACACGATTTCCAAGAATACAATTTTATTGACAATATAAAGAAGAGGGGTTCTAGTAACTCCTCGATATCGCTCACACAGAAGGTACTTTCCCTTCGACTGATATTAGCAGAGATAACGTACCTATAACTCAACAAGAGGCAAACATGACTCACATTCCATGCAATTGCAACTCCATCACAGAGTTAGAACTAGTCAATGCAGCTGAAACGATGTATTCCCAGCTTCGTCCTACTCGAACGAAATCCGTTGATGTCGTTGAGGTTGACCTACCTGAATTAAGCGCGTAGCCTGAACTAATTCATCCGTTTCAACTTGCAGAGCCTCGACTACGACGTGTGCGAAAATGTCCTGTGGCAGCAGGAACACCGGAAGATCGTGCCCCGGTTCACGGTGCGGAAGGACTTTTCCCGGTGGCTCATTTCGATGCAGATTGGCATCTGGACCGCGCTGGTCGCCTGTGCCATCAACATCGTGATTGACGAGGTGTCGCGGCTCAAGTACGGCTTTCTGAAGCGAGCCGTGGACGAGAACGTGCTCGGCGGTGATCTGGCCATTCCGTACCTGTGGTGGGTGCTGCTGAACGTGGTTCCGGTGTTGATCGGGGCGACGCTGGTGGCGTACGTGGAACCGGTCGCGGCAGGCAGTGGGATTCCGCAGGTCAAGTGTTACCTGAACGGGGTGAAGGTGCCGCGGATCGTGCGGATCAAGACACTTGCCGTGAAGGCGGTGGGGGTGGTCACCTCGGTGGTTGGGGGTTTGGCTGGGGGTAAGGAAGGACCGATGATCCACAGCGGGGCGGTTATTGCGGCTGGGATATCCCAGGGTAAGAGTACCACGCTGAAGAAGGACATGAAGGTGTTTCAGTACTTCCGGGATGATCATGAGAAGAGGGACTTTGTGGTTGGGGGAGCGGCGGCGGGTGTGGCCGCGGCTTTTGGAGCACCGATTGGAGGCATTCTGTTCTCGCTGGAAGAAGCTGCTAGTTTTTGGAACCAGTCGTTGATCTGGCGTACGTTCTTCGCTTCCATCATCAGTAGTTTTACGCTGAACGTCGTACTGTCGGCTTATCACGGTTTGAGCAGCTTCCGGTATCGCGGTCTTTTCAATTTGGGAGAATTTAAGCCGCTTCCGTTCGAGTACTACGAACTACCGATCTTCATGCTGATGGGAGTCCTGGGAGGAGTCTCCGGAGCCATCTGGAACAGTGTCAACACGCGGATCAACCTGTTCCGGGCACGCTTCGTCAAGTATCGCTGGGCCAAAGTGATGGAAGCGGCCTTTGTCGCGATCATCGGAGCGACCGCTGCCTGTGCCATGGCCTACAGCCTCAACGATTGCCGCCCACTCGGGAACGATCCAACGGAAACTCCCGTTCAGCTGTTTTGCGAGGACAACGAGTACAACGCGGCGGCCGCTCTCTGGTTCCAAACTCCGGAAGCTACCGTGAAAGCCCTGTTCCACGATCCTCCCGGCTCCCACACAATCCTAACCCTGGCCGTCTTCGTCCTCATCTACTACCCACTCTCCTGCATCACGTACGGCCTAAGCGTCTCCCTAGGAATCTTCATCCCAACGCTTCTGGTCGGCGCCGCCTGGGGTCGTCTCTTTGCCTCATTCGTGGTCCTCGCCTTCCCAGCTTCAAGCGTGTTCATGAACCCCGGAAAGTACGCCCTCATCGGAGCCGCAGCCCAGCTCGGTGGAATCGTCCGGATGACGCTCAGTCTCAGCGTAATCCTGCTCGAAACGACCGGAAACATCGCCTTCGTGCTGCCCATCATCATCACGCTGATGTCGGCCAAGTGGAGCGGAGATTACTTCAACGAAGGCATCTACGACACGCAGATCCGGACGTCCAAGGTGCCGATGCTGCCTTGGCACGTCGAACCCAGGCTAGAGAACGAACTGGCGGAGAACATCATGAACGCGCCCGTCGTTTGCGTGCGAAAACTCGAAAAGGTCAACTACATTATCGATATTTTGAAGAACACGACCCACAACGGATTCCCGGTGATTGAGAGTGATGAAAATGTGAGGAACTTTCTTTTGGAAATTTGGAACAATTTAACAAATTCAACGCTTTAATTTTCAGGACACTCGCGAGGACGGCAAGCTGATCGGATTGATTCTACGATCGCAGCTGGTGGTCATCCTCAAACGAAGCATGTACGTCGAAACGGAACGGCACTGGCGCGATCTGGTCACGATCGAGCAGTTCCGCAAGGAGTACCCGCGCTATCCAACGATTGATGTAAGTCTTATCGGGTTTATTGTTTTTTTCATGCAACATAACCAAACTTTTCGGCACCCTCAGCAAACGTCAAATCAGTACAAATTGCTGCCGGATATTTTTCCGGATTTCTTTCGGTTAAAGTCACGTTAATAAAATAAACAACAACAACTTTTGGAAAAGATCCGGCAGCATTTCTGTTTAGTTTGACGTTTGCGGGGAGAGTCGAAAAATGAAAACAAATCTCTTTGTGCATCAGCCAATGTTGTCATCCGTAGATGTCAACAACAGTCTCAACTGTTTGAAATCTGGTGTTATCGTCATTCATATTGTGATTCGTTCTTGTTCGTCCAGATATTGTTTTGTGTTGCCGCGGACAATGTCTTCTGCCGTCCTGTGTAAATAAATAAATCAAACAAAACTCGTTTTCCCCCCCGCAGGACCTTCGCATCAGCGAGGACAAAACGCTGAAAAACTACACCGTCGACATGAGCACGTTCATGAACCCCTCGCCGTACTCGGTGAACCCAGACACGTCCGTGCCGCGCCTGTTCCAGCTGTTCCGGGCACTTGGCTTGCGCCACCTGGTGGTGGTCACACAGGAAAACCGCGTCCGCGGCATCATCACCCGGAAGGACTTTCTAAAGGACGATTGAATCTCTCTCACCCTGTTTGATGGTTTTTGAACGGAACTTTTTTAATTTCATCGTTGAAAGTGCCACAGAAAGTGATATTATCTAAGCTGAGCGGCGTGTGTGTGTATCTGATGAGTCCGTGACGGAACAGTGCGCTTAGTATTCTACACGGGAGCGTGGACCAAAACCACAATATTTTACACAGTTAACTTGAATATATAGATTTTAAACATTTAAGATAAACCCATCGGCTTAACTGCATTGACTCGCGATCGTTTGAAGAACCGCCCACGAATATCCCTTCGTTTTTTCAACCCAAATTCTCCCACCACCAGCCCAGCGGCAATTCCAAAGCCCCACCACAGCAGCACCAGCGCCGGCCAAACGTCCACGATCGTCACCGGGATGAAGCTGCTGCCGCCACTGCAGGTCGGTTTCTTCGTGTACAGCATCGAGTGTTCCCTGCCCTGAATGCCAAACTCGCGCAGCTTGAACAAGCTCAAACGGACAATCTCCCTGAACGACGAGTTCTTCTGGACCGCGTAGTACGGATCGATAATGTTCAGGTACTCGATCTCCTGCAGGCCGCACTTTTCGTCCTCCTGGTACGTTTCGCTGATCACCTTGTAGCCCACGCCCAGCTCCACGTGAAAGGCGTACAGTCCCTGGCGCAGCCGCTCGACGCCTTTCTCTAGCGGGATGAATCTGTCCAGACTGCCGTCGCGGCTGCGCATCTTGCGCTCGAAGAGGGCCTTCCGGATTGGTTCGGTTTCGTGCTGGATATATGTACAAAAAAAAGATTGTTTGTTTAGCAATAAAAAAAAACCTGAAAATCTATTGATGAGATCAACTACACATTCTCATTCTACATTGTACTCAAAATCAATCAGATTCAACGAATCATCTTTGCGGTAAACTTCACGCAGTTTGCCTGGCCGTCTCTTAAAAAGACGTCGAGAACGTGTTACCAACTCAAGTACCTCCATTTTCTTCTCTACCTTGCACTTGGTTGCAAGAGCAAGAGTAAACTGGTGAAAAGAGAGTTGCTCTGTTGCTTACTGTCTTGATTCGAATAAAAATACACAGTACTTGAAACGAAGCATTTTTTTAAATCAATGGATTTGTTTTTGGATAGCAAACTCAAGAACAATTTTAATTATTTTATGGTTGACTTTTTGAATATACAGTCATCCCTCATATTCGGAACAGTTTACAGATCGGCCAATGTTAAAAAAATCATAGAAAATCGATAATTAAACTTAATGATTCGCTTTTGCCTTTATTTGAAAGCTTTTATTGCGATCTTTGGAATGCCGTATCCAACAACTGCAATTATAACTTTTATATCATTTTTTTAAGAAAAACTTTCACCCTTGAAATCCACAAATTCGGAACACTTTTTTCTTACGGAGGTAAACAAACTTTGATTCTTTCCATGAGTTCATAATTTTTACAAAATAATGGCTTCACGCACTGAAACCAACGAAACTCAAGCTTGTTAGTTTATACGAGAGATCAAAGTAGTTGAGTAGTTAACGTAGTAACGGAGAGCTTGTTATTTTTACAAATAAACTATTAACCTGTGAACCCTTACCCGAACCGGACGTACTTTCTTTGAATTCCAACTAAGCTTAGTAATGTTTTATGAATGATCTGATAACTATTTTTGTGAAAATATCAGTTAAATCCAGGTGTTCCACAATTGTGGGAGGCACAATAACGTCTTGATTCGAATTCCCGGACGCTTCGAAACCCGGACACCTCATCTTGTTTTATCAATTATTTGGATATAAGTTCGCATTATGAATGTCAAAACTGTGTTATTTGATAAATTCTAACATCAACTTTCATTTAAAGTTTGTTTGAACGCAGTAGTTAATATCAATACAATAAAATAAAATAAAATTATAAGATAACCAAAAATGCGAAACATTTCACTTGAAATATTTCATAGGCGTTCGAAGCACCGGGAAGGCAAAGCAGAAATTTATGGTTTCGATTTTCTTAAATTCTAGCAAATTTTTATATAAAATATCGATTGTTTTGATGTTAACAGCTTATTTAAGACCTAAAGAATGCCAATCACTGACATTTCAGTCCAAATTTGTGCGATTCATGAGTAAAATCGAGTGTCCGGAATTCGAAGCAAAAGTGTCCGGATTTCGAATCAGCTTTTATCAGTGTCCGGGATTCAAAGCACAAGTCATTTTAATTTCCAAATTCTGATGAAAAATTGTTAGAAAAGACATATTTTGCATGCATTCTCTTAAAACTGACTGTTAATACTACATCCTGATGATATTTCTTCATTTCCAACTTATTACATGATTTTTTGTCAGCTATAACGAAAATGATATGCTACTAAGTGTCCGGATTTCGAATCATCCTACAATTATGGAACAGGCAATTTGGAGGCAGTGTTTTGCTGCTCTGAATGAAATAGTCTTGAGATGCAGTTTTTTTGTTTTAAAAGTACTACTTTTACTAGTGAAATAGCAAGAGAATGTCCAAATAAAGGTCCTAAAAAAGAAGGGTCGACAGAAACGATGCATTTGGCATGCTATTGACAAATTATCACAAAAGTGCCCAAAGAAGCCATTTTGCATCATTAGTTTGTCCATATAATTTTCCATACAAATTTGGCAGTTGCCCATACAAAAATGATATATGAAAATTCAAAAATCTGTATCTGTATTTTTTTCATTGTATGTGACTACAATGAAAAAAAAAAAAATGATACGCGGTAAATTTTTTTTTGGTGATTTTTAAATTAACTTTTTGTCACTAAAACTTGATTTGCAATATTTTCTGATATGTTATAGGGGACATCAAATGCCAACTTTTCAAAAATTTCCAGAACGGGCAAAAAATCTTTGACCGAGTTATGAATTTTTGAATCAATACTGATTTTTCCGCAACAATTTTCGTTTTTGAATTGAAAATCAGTTGCTGTGTAGTTGCTGAGATATCGACATTAGAAAATTGTGGGTTGTTTGAGTGAGACTTAGAAAACATCAATTTTCCTGTTTTTTAAACTTTGCATGGCAATATCTCAGCAACTAAGTGTCGTATCATCCCAAGTACGGGAACACGACGAATATTAGACGACCCGAAGAAATAGTGAAAGTGATAGTGAAAGCAAAATAAATAAAGTGTCTATAAAGAATCATGATGTAAAAATATTATTATAATTATTTATATTTAATATGATATTACACTTTACAGCTGAGTTGAAACTCACTATCAGAATCTAATGTTTTCTTGTGTTCCCTTTTGTTCTTTTCGCTTCAAACTGAATGAGCGAGCATCTGACTTGCTACGCAGCCGCAGGATACAACAGACGATGGAGGGACAAACTAACACCAGCAGTGATCAATACCACACCGACTGACGAGGATTGCTACCAAGCATGGTGTCCACGGCTATGTGTCCAACCGAGAGACCTCCAAGGTCGCAGGGAAGTATTAATTAGTATCGCCTTTTTATGTTTGATCCTTTTGTTAATACAAATTCCTTTGCAGATACAAACCACTTTAAAAGTATGCCTCGCGGCCTGCTCTGATCTTTTGCTTATTCTATCCGCTTTCTACCCCCAATGCGTCCTGCACGAGGAACCTAGGGTAGCTTATGGTTGACCTGGGGAGCCCGAGGAATCATGCCGTAGGTGGCTTGTATAGTCTTACTCACCTATCCTCGCGGCAAGGTCTTCCGTAGGTCTACACCCGAACATGCGACGTGGGACTGCATGAATCTTCAGCTGCTGCCGGAAGGGTGTATTCCGAAATTACCGAATTACCGAACTAAGGGTCGTATCATCAAAGTTCAAAAATTGCAAAATATAGAAAATTTTCTCAGCTTTTCAAAACTATTCTTTTCTAAAGTGGGCAAACTTGAGCACTTATTTAAAAAAATGAATAAACTGCGACTATTTTCCTAAAAAAAAAAGTAAATCTTTCACCGGTTCCTGAGGGGAACACCGGGAAGGGTTTCGGAGCCGGCATTTACAAAGCGGATTCAGTGACAGTTATTAATCAACTTAATGTTAACATTCCATAGGTTGTCTTCCTGAGGTGTCTTGATAAGGTCCAGTTTGTGACGATACACTACCTTCTTTTTACTAAGCAATCGAATCTAGAAGGGAAAAGATCACCAGTTGTGTTGGTCCGAGCCGGGATTTGAACACCGATCTACCGCTTACGAGGCGGAAGCGTTACCACTGGGCTACGTGGCTCGGTCATTTTCCTAAGTTACCTAAAAATGGCTGTAACTTGAAAACGGTGCACTTTATCAAAATTTTATTAAAGTACTTTTTGTTGCAAATTCAATTTTACATCGAAAAACGAAATTGAAAAAAAATTTGCTATCAATATTTCGATTTTTTGAAAAACTCAGTATTGATTCATAAAATGTATAACTCGGTCAAAAATGTTTTGCCCGTTCTGGAAATTTCTGAAAAGTTTCTGCCAACTTAAACATATCAGAAAATAAAGAAAAATAGTGTTATTTTGAAAATCAAGTTTTAGGGACAAAAAGTGAAAAAAAATCACCAAAAAAAAATTTACGGTGCATCATTTTTTTTCAGTGTAGTCCATAAAAAATCCTTCAAAAGATACAGATTTTTGAATATTCATATATCATTTATGTATGGACAGCTGCCAAATTTGTATGGAAAATTATATGGACAAACTAATGCTGCAAAATGGCTTCTTTGGGCATACCGAAAGAACCGATAAAGTTTCAGCCGGATTGAAAAATACAAAAATTTAAATTAAAAAAAGACAGATTTTGTAGAGAATTTCCAAGTAACATTTTAGGCTTTATCAAAGCTGTCACAACCGCTATAAAACCTATCAGCCAAAACCAACATTAAAACCCCTTAGTCGTAACAAAATCCCCAGAACCTTGATAAACCCCACTTAAAACCCAAAAGGACCTCCGCAAAAGGTTGTTACGGCCTATTTATAAAACCTTCATAGGAGTTCAAGGCTTTACAACTGAATTCTAACAACATCCTCAAAGCCTTGATAAAATCTTTGTTAAAACCTAGTCAGGAGTTATGGAAAAATGACATTTCATACGTCTTAAAACGACTTTTGCCAAATAGGTTTTATTTTGGCAAAATTAAGTCTTCGTCTTGCCAAATGAAATTATGGAGATGGTTGTCAAAAATGGCGATAATAAATAATAGATATTGGAGGTAATCCAAATAATTGGAAAGCTTATTTCTCGCAATTGATGGCTCAAATTCAGCTGCGATTGAAATTTTATTGTAAATGTAGGGGAGATAGAGCCAAAAAATTCAACTCGCTTCTTCAAAAATCAATATTTTGTAATCATAGTGTTTAATGTTAAAAAATATTTTATTGCAATTCTTTGAAAAAAATGTTCAAAATATTTTTAAACATCTATCGCTATATTAATCATACCAGAAATTCAGCATAAATGTGTGTTTTCATCAAATTTAAATCACATTTTTCAGTTTTCTATTTTTTCAACCAAGATGGCGGTCGATCAAATTCAATCAGAACACGCGTTAAGCGCCATATTTATGCAATGCTAATGGGCCTCGTTAAATGCTTTTTCAAGAGCTTATGGTTTTAAGTAAGCTTTTTACATGCCTAATGGCACTTGACAGCTAAAACGCCCTGGGTTTTAAAAAAACCATGCGATAAAACCGTTTGGCATGACATTGCCATTGGGTTTTCAAGACTCTCTTAAAACTTTCATAAAACCTTATTAAAAGCCATTTAGCTTTTATTGTCACAAGGTTTTATGTCCGAGGCATAAAACCTTGTTAGAGCCTACTAATTAGCTCTTGCTTATTGGTTGCGGTGAATGCCTAAATAAAACTATAAAGCAATCAAGATGCTATCATAAAACCTCACTAGGTGGTGGCTAGTTGGTTTAAAAATGTTACTTGGGAATTGCTCTGTACGAATCATTTTATTTTAAAAGAATTGATAAATTTTTTAAATTTTAGATTTTTTAAAAATGTTTTTGCTGCATTTTTACGTTTAAAACCCAAAATAAAAATAAAAAAATAAAATTAAATCTTACCATAAAGTAGTACTTATTGTAAACAGTATCCTCCGCCCCGGTTTCCAGCCTCGAGTTGAGCAGGTCCTCCACCGTCCTGATCTTCCTCGATGGAGACTGAATCAATGCCACAATGTTCGCGGAATAGCTCGCGTACAAAAACATCAACACGATCAAGCTCAGCAGGATCAGGCACCGGGTCGGCAGCGATTTGGGTTCCATAAACGAGCCCTGCTGGCAGGACGTCCCAAACATGTTCATCATCGTGTCCATCAGGGTGGGACGGAACGATCCGTACCGGACGGTTGTGTAGCGAAACTCGACCAGCATGATGATCAGCAGGAGGGTCGCGGACAGGACGATGAAGCTGATGATGCACATCCAAACAGTTCCGTTGAAGGGAAGGATGAAAACGTTGTCCGTTACGGATAGTTTCGGCGAGCGGAAAATGAACTTGGCCCGCGTTGGGGTTGTCATCGAGAGGTAGTCGATCTCGCGGATACGATCAGCTGTTAGGAACAGGGCGGTGGCGCCAAGATCGGCCTGGTCTGCTTGAAGCTCACCGATCATTCCGCTGAAACGACCCGTCTTTGGGTTGCGGTAACCCCACGAGTTTACGTAGCTGTACTGGACGGTGGCGTTCAGGTTCTCGATCATGTACTTGGTGAGAAAGTAGTTCTTCTTAGTGATCGTGTCCACGTGCTTCTCCTTGTAGTCTTCCAGGTGGTTGAGGGTGGCATTATGGGTGATCACTACCGATGCTCGAAGTTTGAATCGGTTGAGGTTCTGCCGACGAACGGAAGCCGCGATCGCGGCATGATCGTTCCGAACAACCACTCCACGGTACCAATATCCGAAAACCTCCTCCACCAAGCTGCTCTCAATCGAATATCTGTACACTTGACGAACTGAATATCCTTCAACTCCTTCACCCGCACACAAATAGTAAACCTCACTGCTGATCAACACCTTAAGATCGTCAAAGAACCTCAAAAACCGCCCACAATCCAAATTACCCCTGTCGATCACGATCCACTTGACTCGGTAGTATAAAAGCTGCCCGGCTTGCTGCAGAAGCCGCTTCGTTCCGGGACAGCTCGCGTCCACCACCAGCAGATTGCGATGTTGGTTGGGATCGTCCCAGGGAAGATCACCAACGTCGAGTCCGGAAAATCTGACCGCTGCCGGAATCGTGGCCAATTCGCGCCAAAAGAACGTCTTTTCGGGATCGGACCAGCAGCCGTCCTGCATGACCGTTATCTGGACGGGATAGTTCAGACAGCGGATCAGATCGGCCACGGCGGTGAGAATTGGTGAACAAGTGCAGCCATTTAGGACACTTAGCACGAGGAAAATGCTTCGGAACTGCATGACTTTTCTGGAGTGATTCCGCTCTCATCATGAGAGTCACCTTTTATAAGAGTGCTTTGGAATGTTGAACATGACTTATTCAAATTATGGGTTTTCTTCTATCAGAATTTTAAATTAGAACCTTAAAGGCACGTGGATTTTGATTTTTGTTTAATTTCAAAACAATAATCAAAAATTCTACCCAACACATGCGAAGGTTTGGTCTAGAAATAAAACGGAAAGTCTTTCAACTCCACGACTATAATTTTACGCCCCCTGCTGTGGGAGGGGTCTCACCTGAATGATTCAAGTGATTGTATGTTTGGATTGCAAACCCGTCGATTACACTCGCTAATAAAATCAAGCGCCAGAGAGTGCCCATTTGTTCTTCAACAGCTTTAGGGCTGCGCATCTTCATTATCAAGTCTAATGTGGGTTCTAGAGAATGCCTAATGAGGTCGTGGCTTGTCCCCCGGTCACGGATGGTCAGTTCTCCGACCGACGGCGGTGCCGGAAATATTTGCACAATTCACGTGCACTTGCGCTCTCGTGTGGCCGTGACGGGGTCGAGAAGAGCTCGATTTTGAACTTGTGCTGGACACGTGCTGGTAATTTTTGCTGAAGAATTTGTCGTAGATTTGCAATAAAATCACTAGGGCTAGTGATTTTTCACGGCAAAAAAATCGAAATTTCGCGGCATGCCAATTACCCAACATTGGAATTTCACGGCAATTTCACGGTACTCTAAAAAAATGCTCAAAATAAATGTAAAATTGAGCTTTTTTAGCGTAATTATGAACAGAAAATTGTTTTAAAAGTTAGTAGGAGATAGGGTATTTGTCCCTATTTTGGGCCTACTAAGCAGAGCGCACTTTTAATTTGATGTATTCTCAAAGGCTGCTATTGGCAGCCTAGTTTGTTTTACATTAATAAGTTGGTTTTTTAATGCTTAACGGTGCACATCAACCAGAGCTTTTGCACCCAGATTTTTGTTACAGACATTTTAGTATCTTCAAAACTACGGGTACTATCGAAATAGTTTTTTATTCATCCCCTAAAGTACTGTTCACTAAGTAATTTACAACAAAGTTTGATTAATTTTACAATCCCGTTATTGCAGGATTGGGTCCGTAGGTTTGACAATTTTGGAATAAGAAGACAACAACTTCCTTCGTTGCTGTGCACCCTTAAACTCGTACATAATAAACATTTTGATAAAATTGCCTTATATCGCTGTAAAAGCACGAAAAACTAAAACACTTTTTGCCCCTATTGTGGGGATATTGCTTCTAGCATACGACCTTCTTTGTGCATATTTTCGGCCTACCTTCTG
Organism: Culex pipiens pallens; assembly: GCF_016801865.2. Lineage (NCBI taxonomy): Eukaryota > Metazoa > Arthropoda > Insecta > Diptera > Culicidae > Culex > Culex pipiens. The sequence goes on from NC_068939.1 coordinate 14,728,083, forward strand.
ATTGGTTGAAATCTCGAAGCACGTGGCGAAATTTTTTGACGTACGGTTCAGCCCTAGCTCGTACAGTTCAGCCCCAAAAAGTACGGTCACCAAACAGGCTAAATCGTTGTGCAGTTTCAAGCCACAAATCATCGTTAGAATGATTGATTTAACCAGTAACAGTTAAATTACCTGCATAAATTGAATAAGCATAATTTATTTCATTAATTTATGAGCTTTAAACATAATTAAATATTTGTTACGCAGCCAATTATTTAACCCGTACTACGCGAGTAAGGACTTTGAGATGTGAAAGGCGCGCACACACTGTCACAGTTTGTAGAAGTGTCCAATGGACTGAATATACAGCCATCGTCTCCGAAATTAAAGAGTAACTTTGATTAAGAATATAATTGATTGGTGTCAGTTTAGTGATTGTGTTTTGAAACGGGATAATGCTAACCGCCAATAAAAACCTATTGCTGGTGGTTTGCGATTTGGGGGAAGGCTCTGATTCGTGTGCCGAGTGATGAAAGCCGTGACGCTGAGTGTCAACAAGCGGTAAGCAAAAGTGGTGAACATTTTGGTCCTAATGGGCAACTAGTAATTTTCCATAAAAAAATTGACGTTTTTTCTGATTTAAAAGGAAATAGTGAATTAATTTTGCCCACCAAACTGAAGCTAATGAGAGCAAGTATCATTCCCAAGTGGCAGTTTTCTGCAAATTGACGGTGGAATGCACAATTTCGTCAAACTAAGTTTGGTAGGCTCAATATAGGTACTAGGCCCAAAATAGGGACAAATACCCTATAATCTCCTAACACAAATGTATTGGATTTATTTAGAATTCTTTTTGGAGAATTTCCGTCAGTTAAATTTATGATTCAGCAAATTTAATTTAATTTCATTGAGATAAGAAGTAGTAAAAAAAGTGTTATAAAACTAACAATATATAAAACATTATTTGTTTTCCTATGTTCAACCATAGAGGAATTCGAGTATTATAATAAATTTTAGGCAAAACTCATAAAAGCAGTTGATAATTGCAGAAAATTATAATACATTGCAAATGCTCAACAAATTACTTTTTTTTTGTGTATTCTTTCATTGTAGTGTTTAATAATGTGCTTTTACAATCTTTTTGGAATTTTGAGGAATAAATAAATTTTGCTGAAAATGTAAAATTAATCTCTGCGTTTCATACAGTATTTTAATGAACAATATCTTTAAAAAAATTGTCTGACAGGCAGCGGAATTAAAAGGAACAACTCGTCTCTTTGTATTCAGAATATTTGTTTAGTTTGGAAACTACATCCGAAATGCTTGTTAAAAATCTTATAAAGTATTTGAAATAAAATAAATAATGCTTAAATGTAATCAGAAGCGATTTATCAATGAAATATTTAAAATTTCGTGGCATTTCACGGTTTTACAAAATTTCACGGCCAGGGGCAAATTTCACGGACTACGCGGCTTCCGCGAAATCGCGAAAATCACTAGCTCTAAAAATCACGGACGAAGTCATTCGAGAGATATATGAAATTTGAAACTTAACTCAAACTCCAAAACTTTTGTTAATCAAATTTTAAGAATTTTTGAAATTCTTTTTTTTAAGTTAGGTGTATTTTTTTCAAAATTCAGGAAGTTTTTTCATGTGTTTTTTTTTAATGATTTTCAATCAAATTTGTTTTTTTTTATTTGATAATAATTTTTATGTTTACAAAGTTGGAAGAGTATTTTGTAATGTTGTAATGTAAGAAATTATGCAAACTATCGATATAAATGTTGTTGAGTATTGAAACCGGGGTTACATTGATACAATTTCAATAACACACAATATCGATGCAGTATTTTTTCAGCACAAGAAATACGACGAAACCAAGTTTTGCAAAGAGTTGTATTTAATTATATATTTTTCGAGAATTCATAAAAAGAAATTGAAATTAAGAAATTTGGTGTCAAAGGATTTTATTTAAAACAAGCATTACCCGACAAACTTCGTTCTGCCTTTTTTCGTTTGTTGACGTTTTTTGTTTTTTTGCTTATTCAGCCTCCTGTGTTCAAAATTTGATTTTACGTTACTTTCTCCATACAATTTGCCGATGCTCCTGATTCGGTTCCAGAGTGGCCAAAGTGTCAATTAGTTAGCGTATAAACCTTCCTTGGGCTTATACGAACCTAACGCAAAAAAGTGCACCTCGATCCGATGCTCCGTATTGAACTGATTCGCGTTCGAACAAAACCGTCGAAATTTTTTATATATATAGATTGGACGCTCGATTTGATGGCTGACTCAAAATTTCAATAATACGTATTTTTCATCGAAAAAAATACAAAAAATAGTTTTAAAAAATCTGTCATTTTTCGTTACTCAACTGATATTTTTTTTGGAACATATCATTTTAAGGGAAATTTAATGTACTTTTCGAATCTACATTAACCAGAAAAGTCATTTTTTCATTTAGAACAAAATTTTACATTTTAAAATTTCATGTTTATTGTAACATTGCAGGGTTATTTTTAGAGTGTAACAATATTCTACAAAGTTGTAGAGCAGACACAGACCATGACCAAAACTTTCAAAAATTTTATTTCTTAAAATCGCGATAACTCGTGTTGGTTACAAGCTAATTTCTTATGTATGTTCATATATACACAGCTAAAAAAGTATAGTAATCCAGCTGCGTGTAGAAGGCCTGGGTGTAAAATAAATATTGCATTATTTTATGCAATTTTATGTAATTTTACACCCTGAAATATGTAGCCCATCAGTATGGGAAACCTACTTGACCGAAATGTCAAGCTTATATATGCGTTTATCCTTTCAGCTTTTCATCGGTCTGATGGCCGAGTGGGCTAAGGCGCCAGCCCTTACTGATGGTGCTGGATTGAAATCCCGTCGGTTGCAACTTTTTTTTGGTGTTTGCAAAAGTTGTACATGCAGTGTGTAGTATTAAGTGTTTATTTTGACGAAGGTGATGTGCATGCTTTTGCATGCGATTTTACCATCGGATTTTTGCTGTGTATAGAGGAGCTCGGATTCGTGATCAGGGACAAAAGTTACCCTTTAGAATAAAGTTTCACGCAAATCGAAGAGGGGTCGGGGCAACTGCTGTGTGAGTTGGCGGAGAATTACCTATAATGTTTATATATTATACATTTTTGTATTTGTCTGCTGTAGAACTTTATAGAACACTGTTACACACTAAATAATAACCCTACAAAGATAGAAAAAAAACGAAATGTCAAAATAAAAAAAATGTTCTAAATGAAAAAATGACCCTTCTGGGTTATTGCAGATTTGAAAAGAACATTATGTTTTCCATAAAATGGCATGTCCCAAAATGTTTTACAGTCGAATAACGAAAAATGGTAGGATTTTTGAAACAATTTTGTATTTTTTCCGATGAAAAATGAGTTTTTTTTTCGGAATTCTGAGTACGCCATCAAATCGGGCGTCCAATTTTACATAAAAGCTCCTTTCACACTAAATTTCCAAACCATCACCATTTCAGGCTGCAAATTATTGAAAAACAAATCTTTTTCTAATGTTCAAGAATGGAAGGGGTCGTTCCGCCCTTCAGTCACGAGATATCGAAAAATGGAGCTCGGATTCGTGATCAGGGACAAAAGTTACCCCTTAGTACAAAGTTTCACACAAATCGAAAAGGGGTCTGGGCATCGTTTTCCGATTTCGTGAGAGTTGGTGGAGAATTGCCCAGTATTAAAATGAGTGCTTTATTGAACATTTCAGCACTGTCGTTTTTGGTGGCCCATTTTGTCATTCAAAATACTGAGAAGTTTTTTTTTCAATTTCGAAAAGTTATATTTTTTGCACTGAAATGACTGCTGAAAAGTGGAAATTTTCAGTACTTATATCGAAAAGTAAAACTTATCAATATTGTTTTGATTTGAACAGTCAGTTGACTAAGTTTGACTTAATATTTCATTCAAATGATGTTTTTCGGGATTGCAAAAAGTGGTGTATGCAGCTCGTTGTCAAACTTTATTTTTTTCAGCACTTGTCGTATTCATCCAACACCGTCAACCTCGTTTGATAAATGTGCTGAAAAAATCATCTTTTTACAACTAGTTGCATAAGAGTAGTTTATGCAACAACAACAAGTTACAAAATAGTAGTTTATGCAACAAGTTGCAAAAAGAGGATTTTTTCAGCACGAGTTGTACATTTATCCAACGAGGTTCACCTAGTTGGATAAATACGACGAGTGCTGAAAAAATCAAGTTTTGCAACGAGTTCCATACAACATTTTTTGCAATTTCGAAAAACACCCATTGAGCGAAATTTTAAGTCGAATTTTTTCTCCCTTGTGGACCACCGATCAGTGAGGTACTCCTGGATATTAGCTCCTGAAAAGTGCTTTAAAAGTGCAAAAAATGCCTCACGGCAAGAAAAAGAGGCGGTCCTCACCAGCAGGATCGGCAGATTTGAAGAAGCTAAAGAATGCCGAAGCGCTACCTGCAAAGCCAGGCAGTTTGAGCAAGGACGCTCAAAATTCGTCTAGAAACCAGTTCGCTACCCTCCCTGTGGACGTGAGCGAGAAGGAAGAATTTGAACGACGGGAAAAGTTGCCACCCATTTTTGTGAAAACATCGTCATCGGATTCGGTGCGAAAGTGGCTGACCGGATTTATCAAATCTGGTGCTTTACGAGCTTCCATTCGCTTGTGTGCTGATGGACTCAAAATTCTGCTACCTACCAGAAAGGATTACAACTACGTTCGGGATTTCCTGAACAACACAAAGATTGAGTACTACAGCCATGACGATCCAGGTAAACGCCCCATGAAACAGGTCCTCCGAGGACTGTACGACATGGATGTGAGTGTGCTGAAAGAAGAGCTCAAAACTCTTAAGTTGAACGTGATCGAAGTCTTCAAGATGACGAGACACAACAAGGACATCAAGTATCGTGATCAACTGTACCTGGTTCATCTCAAGAAAGGATCGACAACGCCGTCTGAGCTGAAAGCAGTTCGGGCAATTTTCAACATCATCGTGACTTGGGAACGTTATCGTCCAGTGCACCGTGACGTGACGCAATGTTCGAACTGTTTGCAGTTTGGGCATGGTGGAAGGAACTGTTTCATCAAGAGTCGTTGTGCAACCTGCGGAGGTGAGCACAAAACTCAAGCTTGCGAAACAATCAACGAGAACATCGAAGCCAAATGCTTCAATTGCGGCGGCGACCATTCTACCAAGAATCGAAGCTGCCCAAAACGAGCTGAGTTTGTAAAAATTCGGCAGCAAGCGACGACGAGGCACCAACCAAATCGTCGCAAAACACCACCAACTTTCACGGACGTGGATTTTCCTGCTTTGGCGTCACCAGGAGCAGGATCTGTTCGAGTGGTTCCAAATCTGCAGCCATTGCCGTTGAATCAGCGGCAAAGAGTTGCAGAGCATACAACACCTCCAGGCTTCAGTCAGCAACCGAGGGAAAACCAACCAACATCAACGGGTGAAGGCAATAGTGACCTGTTTTCACCACAAGAACTTCTGAACATTTTCATCGAGATGACAACAACACTGCGTGGTTGCAAAACTCGCCAGGAACAAGTAAGAACGCTTGGAGCATTCATCTTAAAATACAGTTCGTAGTTTACTCGTTCTAGTGATTTTGAATATTTCAATGAATTTATTTTTTTAGTTTTAAGTTAGGATTAGTTGTTAAAGTGATTTTTTTTCTTTTTTTTACCCAAATGTATTCGATTCAATGCAATAATGTAAAACAATTTGAAGTAAATAAAATAAATGTGATCAGTTAATAATAAAACGAAAAATACAACAAAGATGAAGAGCATTAGGCCATACCACTTAGCATGTAAAAGAAATGTAATTATTATAAGAAAGTTCAATAAAGACATATTTAATTCCAAAAAAAAAAAAATAGTCGAATTTTCATGTATTGTGTCAATAAATCGTTTAAATTAAAAAAATGTTGAAAAGTGTTACTTTTCGAAACAAGTGCTGAAAAGTTCAACTTTTCGAAAAAAGTGCTGAAAAGTTCAACTTTTCGAAACAAGTGCTGAAAAGTTCAACTTTTCAGCACCCATTTCAGTGCTGAAAAGTAGAACATTTCAGCATTTATTTTGAAAAGTGTTGCTATTCGATTCTGTTATTTTTGGTACAGAAAAGTAGGCTATTTCGTCGTTCAAGAATGACAGGAAAAGTAAGTAGTTTCACGACGGAATTGCAAAAAGATTTTTTTTTTTAATTATTACAACATTTTCAGAGGCCCTACAAGATCCTCTGTAATTACTCTTAGCTTTAAGTATAATGTAATTACAAAAGCCGACTCGGTCCTAACCAGGTCCCAGCACCGAAAAGGACATAATAAAAATAATTTTATGAAAAAAAAAACCATTTCAGAGTGTTTTTTTTTAAAAAAAAGGTCCTAGCTGATGGGACCATAAAAAAAGCTCTAGATTTTTTGCAATTCTGAAAAATAACCTAAAAATACGATCTGAATGAAAAGAATGGTATGAAATCATACTGAGCATGGTAGAAACATGTTCAAACTACCTCAAGAAGTTGTTTTCAACAGAGTTTGAAAAGTTTTAAGGGAACACAGCAACCAGGGAAGTTGTTGTGTTCTTTTTCCAAAATTGTTGAACTCGATGAACTAACTCCTGAAATAATTTGATAAAAATTGCCAAGTTGTATTGTGAATGCTTTTGAAGATACTAGCTTAGGGGATGAATAAACCATGATATCGATAGTTCCCGAAGTTTAAAAAATAACAAAATGTGTGTAACAAACATCTCGCTGCTCCAGGCTCTGGTTGATGTGCACCGTTAAAATTTATTTTTAACTTCAGTTATGAAAACATTGATAGATAGGCTAATTTTGATACTCTCAAAGTATCATGATTCTCTCAATGATAATTACTTCAAATATATTGGGGCCAACACATTCAATTCCTCGCGTCTCTATATTTGTTTAAGACAATCTCGTTTGACATGTTCAGTTCATATCAATTTAATTTAGTTCACGTACATTACTGCTGTGGCAGTTATGTAATAAAACTTCGCTACTATCGCTCAAATGACCATTCAACTCATTTTCGCTCTCATCACAACTGATGCAGCAATTATTGCAACCCCAACGATGACGTCCACAATAGAACAACGAGCGCTGCGGAATTCGCCGTGCATTTTCCCCACCCCCTTCGGAAGCTTATTAATACAACCTGCCGACCTAAGGTATTTCATCAGTTTAGCTAGAATCGTTAATCCGGACGGTTCCGCGGCGCGTATCGTTTTCCTCGAAATCCCACCAATAAAACTGTGAAAAACCCCACCGCAATGGCAACAAACCAACTCCTGCCGATCCTGCTCGTGGTGGTGGCAGTTACGACCGTTACGGGGGCCAAGTTCCAGCGAGCCATCAACGACGACGTCGAGTTCATCACGCCGAACGGCGGAGGATTGGGACCGGTTGGGTTGGGTCCCCTCGGAGGGCCACGTGGCTTCCGGGGCATCGAGATTTTGCCCAGAGTAAGTTTTTTCGTGGAAAAATCGTTCGGAAAAAAAAACGTGAAGGTGATCACGTTTGAGGTGTGATCAATCTGTGTTGCGCGCGCCCTGAACCTGAACTCACACCTGCCGCGGTAGGTCCTTCCCGGGTTGGTTTTAACTGATTTCCGTGCCCCACGGGACAATTCATTGATAGATTGGAGGAATTACTACACGTTCCTAAACAGCACCACCACTTATTCCAAACATTATCCTACATCTCTTTTCCCCTTCCAACCATATAATATATTTACACATATCCCCTGTCTTAGTTAAAAACTTTCGTATGTACCTTACCCAGCAGCGCATTTTATTTCTGTCAATGTTCACTCTACATTAACTACAAATTCAGCCACCTTATTTTAAACTTAAACCCAGCTACCTGTCATTCTATCAACTACTGATGCACACATATAATACACGACTACAAATCACATTAATTATTACCAAATACACCCATACAAAATCCATAAATTCCTAACCCAATCCTTATACTCACCCACCAACCATATATAACTTCACCCATCAACTACCCCTTATCATCAAAATGGATACATAGACACACAAATTTTATAATCTGCAATCAATAAAACCGAACACCCCACACACTCCAACCCCAAACTTTCCCCACAACACATCAATTCCACCCTTCTCATCCCCCCCCATACTTAAACAATCCCCCCCAACACCCCACATCCCATACCAACCACCCAATATAACCAAACAAACAAACCCCTTCTACCACCCAAAAACGATCCTCTCCCCACATATACTAAATACTCTTCAATACTAACTTCTTCGGTTTATTCTAAAAAGGTCAAACAAATTTCAATGTCTCAATTTTTATTTTCGAATACTAGTAACTAACTAGTAAATGTTCATTTTATTCAAATATTGTCAAAAGTTTAAGCAAATTTCCTATAAAAAATACCAAAAGTAACAAGAATTGAAACAAACTTCAACAATTATGTTGTTTTTAATTTTAATTACGTTTTGGCACATTTGATTAATTCATTTTTTGAATTCTGAATTTGAATTTTGAATAGCCAAACAAAGATGAATGTTTAAGCTTTCAATTCATGCAAAAAGTTTATAGTTTTGTGAGAAATTGACAGAATTATGTGCGATACAAAAAAAGGGGATACTCTCCCTTATACAAAAATAAAATACTGTAGCAAATTTTCTAAATATCAATTAATTTATGAAAATAATGTTGAGCAAATCATCACGAAATCTGCCAATTTCGACCATTTTTATTTTCTGTATTTTTTTCAAATTTGACTCAAACTTTGTAAGGGCCTTTCCTATCATATAAGAAGCCATTATGTGCCACTGGTTCACACATATAAATCTCCATACAATTTTGGCAGCTGTTCATACAATAAAGATACGTAAATATTTGAAAATCTGTAACTTTTCAAGGATTTTTTTAATGGTTTGGTGTCTTCGGCAGTGGAGTTGTAGGTATTGATGAGGACTATTTAGAAAAAATAAGCACACGGAAAAACAATTTGGTGATTTTTTAACTAACTATTTTTCACAAAAATGTAATTTACCAAATCCGTATTTTTTAATTTTTTATGTTTTAAAGGACACAACCTCGCATCTTTTAAGCCAGGGGTGACCAGGTCATATTTTGTGGCCCGCGGACCCATTTTGAATGATCATGTAAAATGGCCCTTTGATGCATCTTTAAGTGATTTTATAGTTCATAGAAATTAAGGTTAAGCTTATGCCTATTTTGTGAACCTTTTTAGATTTTGTTATATAAAACTAATTGTATAACCGGGATCAAAGTATGGAAAAACCAAAATTTGATCCCGATTATATGAAACAAATATTGTGTTAAAAATCTATCTTTATTAATTGTGATTAAAAAGAGTAAATTATGTCAAAATTTTCATCAAATATTTATTGAAATTTTATTATTTAAAATTGGAGGATTTTTTTTGAAAACCCTTAAACAACTACAGTAGTTGTTCGGTATTTACAATGCTTACTTTTCATATTTCTTTAATTGTAACTTGAAGTTAAACAAAAGTTTGAAAAAAGTTTTTTTATTTATTAAATATGTTTTTTGCATCCATTCATTTTGGTCATTTTGGTTTGTTTTGGTTTTTTGACGTTTGTCTGCTTTTTAACTGGGCTACGGCCCAGTTATCGAGCGCCCAGTTAAAAAGCAGCCCAGTTAAACAACGCCCAGTTACCGAACAACTACTGTATTTATCATTAAGATTGCACATAATTTAAAAAATAAATTACACACTTTTACAATGTTTGTGTCACCCCTTTTAAAATACATTTAAAAATAAAATAAAAAAAAACAATTTAAATACAACTTTAAAATCTTCATTATATTTGTGAAATCACGATTGTTGAGGCACAAAGTTGCAATGAAAAACAGATGAATAATATTTATGCTGGTATTTTTTTTGATTTTCTGATTTTAATAAAATTTAACCAATTGATTGGAGGGTTGTTTGTACTGTTCATTTTTTTTTGTTTTATAGTATTTTGTTTTTTTTTTTGTTTTATAGATTGAAATATAAAAATCATGTGAGCTTCAAATTTGGCCCGCCATTCAAAAACTTTGAGCACCCCTGTTTTAAGTGATTCAGAAGTATGGACCAAAATTTTGCCGACGAGTTATAATTTTTTTAAATATTGATTTTTGTGAGAAATTGAAACTGTACTTAAAATTTGTTTACCTAATTTTTTATGTAAAATCGAATTTGCCATAGAAAAGTACACCGTTTTCAAAATATAGCCATTCAATGTTAAATTTTGTCCGAAAAATTCCGGTTTTTTGTTTTTTTTTTTAAATAGTAGTGATTGTCCGTTCCTGAAAATATTTTTGTTGAGGAGTTCAGAAAATTTGCTATGAATTTGTCTAAGAGACGATTTGACCTCTGGTTGCTGAGATACAGCGGCATTAAAAAAAGACACAAGAAAATTGAAGTTTTTTAAGTCTCAAGTCATCTAACATTTCAAAAGGGTCAAACATTCAACATTACGCCCTTTTTGAATGTCAGTCTTGATTTTTTTTTTGAAAATATTGTTTTCGGAAAGATCGGAAAATTTTATTTAACATTGAAAATTGGATCATTAGTAGCTGAGATATCGACATTAGAAATTGAAGGGTTGTTTGGGTAAGACTTAGAAAACTTTATGCAATTTGTTCTAATGAGATCACAATCAATCTTACAAGTTTTTTCAATGAAAATTTAAATTTTTTGCAATCTTGTTTTTGCTTTCTGTTTTTTTTTGAGAATTTTTTAAGGTGGAGAGAACTTGAAATCTAGATAACTTTTTCAAAACAACCAATGCGCCATGGGTTCCCTATATAGGTACAAAGGACCCTTTTAAAAAGTAAGCAAGAAATAAAATTTACATTAGCCCTACAATTGGGGTCGTTACCCTGTTCGCAGCAACATCGCCTGTGTTGATGCTCCGCGATTTTTTTTTTCGTTTTACGGTGAAAGTGCGTTGATTAATCGCGAGTTCTTCCCCGCACGATGGGCAGGAACACCCGCGGCCGTGGCAACTCGAGTGCACCTCGAGGACGTGGCCGGGCCAGTTCCTGCAGCAGCATCGGGAAAACCTCCTCGTCCGGCTCCAAACGGTCAACAAACCTGCTGAAGCTGCCATCCAACTTCGTACCTGCCCGTAGCCCCATACGAACGCGTGGATCGGTGGCACTCGGTAAACCGGATCAACCTGGAACTAGTGGATTGTCCACCAACAAGCCGGGTACTTCCTCGACGACGGTTCTAACCTCAAACGGATTCGCTGTGTTGTCTGATGACAACAATAAAGACGACGACGACGACGTCAGTGGTGGCGATGGTGGTACTACTACACCGTCGCAGGCTAAGGGCACCTCCACCGTGGGGGAGCAAGTGGGAAAAAAATCGAACAAAAAAATGCCACCGATTACAGTGCCTGGTCGCCCGGCTGTTGAAATCGAGGGGGCATTAGCGGATGCCGACTGTCAATACCTCATGCGTATTAATAAGTCGTCCGTAAACATCATCACGCGAGATCGTCCGCGTTTCGAAAAAGTGCAGAAAACGCTGAAAGATGCAAACATTCTGTACTACACGCATGATTCGCCGGAAAACCTTCCGGTCAAGGTAGTGGTGACTGGGTTCTCCATCCTAGTGCCACCCAAGGAATTCGTGGATGTAATTCTCGTGAAAAAAAATATTTATCCGCGAGAAGCTAAAGTGCTCTCGCATAAGGTAACCGAAGTCGGAGATCAGATTCTCTGGCTGCTGTACTTCGAACGCGGTTCCGTTAAGATCCAGGACCTGCGCAAGGTTAAATCGCTGGAAGGATTCATGGTGAGCTGGAGATACTTCAGCAAGCGGCCTTCCGATGCTGCCCAATGTCACCGATGCCAACGTTTTGGACACGGTTCCCGGAACTGCACTTTGGCGCCGAAGTGTGTCAAGTGCAGCGCAGCCCACCTTACGGCTGCATGCACGCTGCCCAAGAAAGCATCCCTGGGAAAGGACAACCAAGCCGAGCAGAACAAGCGGAACGTGAAGTGTGCTAACTGTGACGGTAACCACACTGCCAATTACCGCGGGTGCACCGCTAGGAAGACCTACCTCGAGGCGCTGGAGAAGAGGAAAAAGCCAGCACCACATTCCTCAAGGACTTCGCCAGGTCAACCCTCGACCGAACCCCGTCAAACGAATCCTCCTGGATTCGGGCGTACTTACGCCAGCGTGGCGGCTACCGCAAACGGTCCAACCCCGGACAGCAACAGTGATGGTGATTTATTCACCCTCACCGAATTCCTCTCCCTAGCGAGGGACATGTATACGCGACTCAACACTTGCCGAAACAAGCTGGAGCAGTTCTTCGCGCTGCAAGAGCTGATGGGGAAGTACCTATGCCCTGCATAGGTGCAAGCTCACACACTGTGGAACAGTCTTCGCCTTCAGTAACGAACTGATTTTTTTTCTGTGATATATATTTAAGCTTTCCTATCCTCCTTCTCTTTCCATAGTAATAGTAGCAGTTATTTTAGAAAGTTTTTTCTGCTCTCGCTTAACCGACTGAAACTGAATTTATTTCATCCAATTGATTATACTTGAATTTATTTGTAGTTGTAAGGACCTCCAAAACTCTGCATTCTGTTATTAGTTAAGCAAATTGTATTCTGATTAGTACAAAAAATAAACATTGAATTGAATTGAAACATTAGCCCTACTTTAAACGGAGATTTTTAACGATTTTTTCTTTTAACAATTACTTAAGGTTTTTTAAAATACATTTTCATCAGTTTTGAAAAATCGTGATGAAATCACGATCTTTCTGTTTTTTTTTTGCCCATATTTCTTTGTGGCTTAAGGGGTCATAAACTTAACATAAACTTTTTTCAAATCCATTTTTAGGGCATCAAAATATGCATTTTCACCTATTAATAATATAAATTTAAAACCAGTCCCGTGTTTGTAACAAAGCACGTTTTAAAAAAAATTAAAAAAAATAAAAATATTTGAGTGCTTTTCATATAAAAAATCTTCACTTTTCGTTTATTAATTTTTTTTGACAAAATTTGGCATGTCTTGAGAAACTTCACCCATATTTAAGCCATTATATTCCATACAATTTCGAGATATCGTGGCAGCCGTAATTCAACTCGGTTTTTTGAAGATAAAAAAAACGCTCAGAAAATTTGACAGTTCACTTTGCGCATGGCAAATTTCAAGTTCAATTGTCTTAACTTTAATTATGAAACTTTTAGAAATTATTGAAAATCATGTTATGGAACAAATTATGGAACATTTTTTCAGTTTTTTTGCCCTGCTTCTCATAAACGTGTCAGATTATTTTTTATTTCTTATGCAAATGAATGAAAATACAGCTTATGTCTTGTGATTTTTATTTTACTTTAATAACAGCCCGAACCGTCGTGGAAGGCCGGCGCCACCCTGGTGGCGGACAACCCCGAGCAGCAAATTATGGGCACCATCTCGTTCCGCCAGTGGGCCCCGGGCCACGTGGAGACGGCAATCAACGCGACCGGGCTGCCGGTGGGAAAGCACGCCGTCCACGTGCACGCGTTCGGCGACATGAGGGAGGGCTGCAAGTCGACCGGTCCCCACTTCCGGAGTAGCATCGTAAGTGTCCCTACGATTTTGTGGTTGGTTTTTGAATTGTTTAACTTTTTTTTTGTTTTAGATTGGCAACATTGAGGTTAAGGACGACGGCAATGCGATGATCGATTTTCACAGTCCGTACGTGAATCTGTTTGGATTTGCCGGGATTATTGGCCGTTCGATTGTGATTCACGAGAAGCCTTCGGAGGTGTACCGGTTCCCAGATCTGTCCATCAACAATCCGGTGTCGTTTCAGGGAGAGGAAGACACAGTGGGAGGTCGGATCGCGTGTGGTATAATTACGATTTTGGATAATGTTTCGCAGTAGTGTGATTTTGAGTCAGAGTTGTTAAATTGTTATGTTTAAAAATATATTCAAATTGTATATAGTTCAGCTTGTAGTTTAAATCCAGGGATGACATATCAATTGGTCCTATTCGGAAATTGCTAGGTGAACATAATGACTCAATTTTACCTAATTGAACCATTCAATCTAGGATATATAAGAGATGCCCCTTTTTACTGCAATCAGTTCGTTCCCAGACTTCTAAAATGATTCGTTTTAACTTTATTATGTGGGTTCTTCTAACTTACAACTTGTCACAAGTGAAGTGTAGTGTTATCCCTTTACTGGAGCAACTTATATCAAATCAAAATGTGCCGTTACAAGTTGTTCTTCGAACCTGTTGGTCTTCAGAAGAAGAAGTGTACTTTCACAAATTGTTTAGTGAAAACAGCCTGATAAGCTTTGGAAGATCTTTTGATTCCCCTAGTCAAAGATCGGTGATCGTAACGGACACAGCTTGTCAAAATGTATCATTTGTGTCAGAAAAAGAACGTTCAAATGTTCAATGGATTTACTACAACAGTAACGATGAGGAGTTTTTGGACATTCTTGCATCGAAGAACATAAACGCTGCAAGCAAAGTCCTAGCCGTGATCAAGTCCAGCGATGGCTACGATATCAAAAGTGTCTTTCGTTACTCAATCAGCGATCCGCTGATCGAAGAGTTGATCGGTAGCTGGCAGAACGAAACCCTCCAAATGATCACTCCATCCCGAAACCTCAACTTGGGGGTGATCCTCAAAGCCGCGATCGTTTGCAACAGTTCTGCTGATCAAACCGCTACTACGGTGAACGTTGAACTCACCAAACAGTTGGCCTTCCTCCTAAACGTCACGATCAATTTCGTGTGCTTCAAGGACTGGGAAGCCGCCCGTCAAGGGGATCACGTGGACTTGATCGTAACGCCAACCTACATGACCACCGAACGGCTCCAGCAGGTCCACTTCCTAGCCATGACAGGACCGCTGGACTACAAGTTCATATTCCGGTCACCGAAGCTGTCCTACACTCATAACGTCTTTGCCGTAGCCTTTCACTACCGCGTCTGGCTGTCGATCCTCGGCCTTATTCTGCTGGCAACGGTTCTCCAGGTGGTCATAATCCGCGTTGATCGCGCGGTGATCCACCCCGACAACCCACGCGACCGAGGCTTCGCCGGAGTTTTGCTCAGTATGATCAGTCTCGCCAGCCAGCAAGAGGTACTGATCGCGTCGCGAACGATCTCGTCCCGTACGCTCAGCGTGGTTATGTTGTTCAGCCTGATGTTCCTGTACATCAGCTTTTCCGCTAACATCGTGGGTTTGATACAGTCCCCGTCGCGGACGATTCGTACTCTGGGGGATTTGCATACATCCGGAATGGAACTGACCGTACAGGACGATCGTATCAACAGGATCTTCATTGGGGTGAGTCACTGGTAAGTTTCTAGTCCATCTCTTCAAAAATGCTTTATTCCAGAACCAAACCAACGAGCACGCCTTCGTACCCTTGCCGGAAGGTGCTGATCGAATCCGTGCGGGTCTGTACGCCTTTCATGGCGATACCAACCTGATCTACCGCTACATGATCGATCACTACAAGGAGGAGGAAAAGTGTAACTTGCAAGCGATCAATCAGTTAATCCCTCTCAACGGATACTACTCGATATCGAAGAACTCGCCCTACGTAGAGTACATCAAAGTCGGGTACGATCAGCAAACGACACACCAAACCAAACGATCCTCACACATTCCCCAAACCATTTTCAGCTTGTTGGCGCTACGGGAGAGGGGCTTTCAAGCGCGCGAAACGGAAGCCCATTACACCGGGAAGCCGCCCTGCCTGGGCGATAGTGTTTTCGATCCGATCGCCATGGTGGACGCCCTGTTTGCGATGCAGCTGATGGGCTGGGTGACGGGCTTGGCACCGGTCATTCTGGGGTTGGAACTGGCCGAGAAGCGGTACGGCGGCGTGTGGCGCGGGGCTTTGGAGAAGCGATTGAGGAGATTTTCGGGAAGAAGTTGAACTTTTCATTAAAACATCACATTTAACTTATTATTATGAAAGTTATAATTGTAAATATGCTTAAGGCATAGTCTACAAAAGAAAACAGCGCATTGTTGTGAAATAAACTCTTTGAACAAAGTTGTTGCTCACATCCCAAAACTTGAAATTAAATTAACCCTCTACAACCCAACCCCGCCTCTAGACGGGCTTCGATTTAAAAAATCGCCAAAAATCCATTTTCAACCAATTGTTGATCTTCAAAAAGCATTGGAAAGAAGAACTTTTAAAATTTTGGAAAATTTTAGGGTTAGAAGTTTGACTTGTTTTATGTGACTTTGCCAATGTTTTTAAAAATGTAATTTTTTTAGGGGTCAACTTTGGCTGTGTTTTTTTCTAACATTTCCTATATTTTAAGTAAAAAGAGGTATGCAGTAATTTTTCTAGTGCCCCAGACAATGCCTCTACGCATTTATTTACAATTTAAATGATAATGGTTCCATTTTATAGCAGAAAATGTGAAAAACATGCAAAAAATTGAAAAAATTACTGTAAAAACATGAAAAAATAGATAGGAAAAATGTAATGATAGGAGGTGGTAGAGTAGGCCAAAAACTACCAAAAACAAACATAAACTAAACAAGATAAATGCAAATTAAAATACTAAAAATGAAACAAGAAAAACATAAAACACGAGAAGTAAAGTTTTTCGTAGAACAAACGTTGCTCAAAATTACCTCCTGAACACGGGAAAAATAAAAATTTACGAAAAAAAAATTTGGGCAGTAGAGGGTTAACGAGTTCAAAACATTCTTTGTATCTGAGCAACTTAGTATCAGTATCAAGATTTTTTTTACAAAATATCTCCTTGATTTATTTAATTACTTTAAAAAGATCCTTCGGTTACTAAGTGGTAAATGAAAAAAAAAAATATAGTTGCAAGGAACTCAAAATCTCTACTAATCTCTACCTCTCTACCCACCAGATGTTTAATTGTTAAAAAAAAAAATAAAAAAAATTGAAACTTTCCTGACTTTACTGGTTTATCGAGATCAACACAGTTCAATCTGTGTTATATCAATAATATAATACTTTAAGTAGAGAGCCTAAATGGAGAGGCGAAATGTCACTCTCAGGGTTCCAATCGAACTGTCAAATCGGTGTTCCAATCGAGCAACAAGATCATGCAAGAACAAGGTCGGAATCAATTTAAAATAATTTTGGCAAAAAAAAAACGAAACTCATAACAATCACAAGTATTGTAAAACTGTTGTTGATAATAATCTGGTCGTTTTTGTTATGTTTGTGCTTGTTCGGTACAAGAAAAGTGCCAGCACCGAAGAAAAACTACAAGTTTTTCAACCTTAAATTTGATTGACTTTGGGAGTTTGAAATTTCTCCCAGAACATTTCATTTCCCTATGTAGGTCCCTAACTTTAAGTACTCTGAATAAAAATGTGTATTTTTTATCCTAATTGATGACATTGATTTCTAGGCTAAACCAAACTACACAGCAAAAAAAAAGTTGAATTTTGGAATGTTGGAAATTTGGTAGGTTGAATATTACCTCTTTTTTGAGTAATATTAAAAACAAAACCAAAAAAAAAATGAACCTGATGAAAATTCCAGGAAGGTGCTGTGTCCTATCCCTCGCCTAAACCATACCAAAATCCATGATAAAGCTGTCAGACCAAGACTGTCAGACCAAAGAGTAAAAAGTAAACAATCTTGGTCTTTGACGAAGGTGCAAACAAATCAAGAAAAGAAAATTTGAAAAAGAATTTTATTTGTTCAGTTCAATAACTATATTTTTGGGCTGCAAAATTAAATGTACGCCAGAAAATGGTTAAAAAGGGCGGCGTCCTGTACACCGACAATTAAATAAGCAGTTAAGAGCCTTATTCCTCCACTTTAATTTTTGATCGCGTTTTCGGTTTACACCTGAATTGAAATTATTTATGCGGATTTGTGATTTTTCTCGTTCAATCATTCCCTTGGAAAATTCATCATTTTCTGACATTTTGCTTCCTCACTGAGGTAAGGCTATAATCCTGCTCTAAAAATGAACTTTGTATAAAAACGTCGTAGATTCACCTTCATGTATACATATCGACTCAGAATCGAAAACTGAACAAATGTCAGTGTTTATGTATGTGTGTATGTGTGTGTATGTATTGTACACAAAAAGAATAGAAAAGTTTGCAAAAGAAGAAAAGTTCCATACGACTCATGACACCATGCTTCACAAGATTCGACTTTTTTTTCCAAAATTAAGTGCACGGTTTAATCAAACAACAAAATGATAACGATGGATGAATAGAAATAATAAGAACATAAGCAATTTTTTTCATGAAAGTTAGACCTAACAATCAGATTGTGTTCTTGGAATTATTTTGATAAGATAATATTCAATCGTGCCATTCCCATTTTGAACACCAAAATCGATTTTAGCATCATGTGTGATGTTTGAACTCAATTCTAGATAGGTAGATTGTGTAGGAGTCGTCTTACTGGGTCCTGCCTCGGTGGAGTCGCTTGAAGGCAGTTGGATTCACAATCCAAAGGTCGTCAGTTCGAATCCCGGGGTGGATGGAAGCTTAGGTGTGACAAGAGGTTTGCAATTGCCTCAACAATCAAGCCTTCGGACACCTAGTTTCGAGTAGGAATCTCGCAATCGAGAACGCCAAGAATTTTTTTTTAATCTCCTCGCATTTTAATCTAACTTATAACAAGTTACCAAATAAAAAGACGTGCCTTATTTCGGGGTCACAAGTTGTCGCTGTCGCTCACAAATTTCGTGTTTTGGGATTGGTGTGCTCGGCTTCACGTTATCAACTTCATTTTCAAAAGAAATACCAAGAGGGATGGTGTTGAGTGCGACTTATCGACAGCAACATCATAAAAGTAAGTACAATCATACTTATTCACGGCGTAGCGCATTTATGTGAAGGCAATTGATATTTTCAAATACCAATTGCCTTCACATTTAAAATTTCCAACTTTTTAGTTGATTTTAAAAACAGTAAAACTATACAAATGCAAATTAAATGGCTTGGAATTAAAATTAACTTAAAGCGTCATCACTGAATCATCAGCCACGAATAGTAAAGCACCTATTTTTTTAATTTAGAAATTTTTAACAAAATCATATACAATAAGTTTCAACATCAGACGTTTTGAGTGTAAGTGAAGCATGAGTCAATCATATACTCAAAGTTTTAGGAATTATTAGCATAATAGTGATTCATGCATCATTATCAGCTTTAAATTGTTGTTGTAAATTGTAAACATGCTTCAAATGTATTTCAAACCCCTAACCAACAAAGTAAGCAGTGCACATGTAAAGGCGGGAATAATATAATATATGGTTCATAAAAATCTCATCAATTGAAAAAAAAATTAACGTTAAAATAAAATAAAGTTACACTTGTACCAAATTTTTGTTATAAAACATTAAACTGTAGATAACGGATAAGTTTTTGCTTGATGATAACGTTCAAGGAAGTGAAGCCTGTCAAAATAAGATCTATAGATGCAGTCCTGCGTTGACTCTTTACTTAAAACAATGTTTCAATTTTCTACATAGGCGCTCATTCAAACTAAACTATCACATCAAAGTTTGTCCCAATGGCGACACCAAAAAAGAGAAAGTAAGTAGTACATATTAAAGGAAGGTAAATCGAACACAAAGTTATGTTGGGTTTGTCTATTTTAAGGAAATCGAACAGTTCAGATACAACCGATCAACGTGGAAGCTCATCCGGTATCCATTGCGGCATTCGTGGCAATGAGTACCAAATCTTTATGACAATGTACATTCTTTTGCGAGCCCACAACAAGTATCCACTGTACGATTTTCGGCTTATGATGGAACGGTCCGAATCGGATGCTGGCAAATTTGACGACATTTGGCTCAAGGTGGGAAGTGAACAAATGTTCATTCAGGCCAAGCATAATTCTGTACAAAAAAGTCTAACAAAAAGTATGGTTCTGTTGGAAGGAGAAAGCGATCCTTTTTCTCTTTCAAAGTATCAAAAATCTCACGGAAAATTTATCAACCCATTGCACAAGAAACGAGTAAAAAACTGTTGGTGTATCTTGATGACCAATTTACCCCTGAACAAAGATCTTCAGGACAGCTTTCAGGATTTAAATGATAGACATATGCCATACCATATCATAGGTGTTGGAAAATTGCTCAAATTGAAAACAAAACAGATAGAAAAAGACCCCAAAAAATTCGAGGCATCTGATGCATTTTACGAGGATTTTTTGCTCTCTGCAGGAAAAGGAACCGATTCTAGCAATACCAATGATACTGGTAAAACTCGTTTACGTGATCTGCAAAAAAAGATTGAGGATGAAATCGAAAGACTCATGTGCGAGGATGGCGAGTATGCTTTTCATAGACTCAGGGTTAAACTAGTCAAATGGGTTTGCGATAAGGAAAAGAGACAAAATAAAGAATATATTAACAGAAAATGGGTTAAAGATTTTATTAAAACAATTAAATCTGATTACCAGAGGATTGTAAATGCCTACTATCAGGAATTCACAGCTCGGTTGGAGTTTTATGAACATGTAAATGTGAATGATAGCAAAGTTAATGCTCTCAAAAACTGGTTAGCAGAAAAAAATAAAATCAACATTATCCTATCATACAAAGAGTCTCCTATAATGCGTATGAAGCAAGCTTATCAAAGCGCCCACAATAAAATGTTAACGTTTGTATTGTACAGTCGAATGCAAAGCGACACCATAAGAACTAAAATGAAACGTGCACTGAAACAGGAAAAAAAGCAAAATTATGTTTTGATACTTCTTGATGATCGCGGAAATGCTACAAACACATTTAAATTAGTTGAGGAACTAATAGAAGACTGCGAAAATATAATCATTATATCAGAGGTGGCACATGA
Source organism: Culex pipiens pallens (assembly GCF_016801865.2). Taxonomy (NCBI): domain Eukaryota; kingdom Metazoa; phylum Arthropoda; class Insecta; order Diptera; family Culicidae; genus Culex; species Culex pipiens. The sequence continues at coordinate 14,748,961 of NC_068939.1, forward strand.
ACTAGCGAGTGAGTATCGCGCGAAAAATGTTTTATTTAAATTAGACTCTGGTGAAATTACAATGGCAGATTTATCAGAAGAAAGCATAGATAAATTGATAAAAGAGCCTGTTTCGTTTCAAGGTTGCACAATCCCAATTGAATTATTACCGAACCTAGCTGGATTCCAATCCAACTTAGCGGGATCACGCTTGGAAGCCCTCATTGATCGTTATCCCATAGAAATTGGCATTGGTTTACCTTGTGTTGAAGCGCGTTGTTCACATTATGTGCCAAGAAGTCTGTGGATGTCTAGAATGTTTTTTAATACCAAACAAATGGAACAAAACTCCGAAATTCGTTTTGTGGAAAGCGCAGAAGAAATTGATGCAAGTAGCAATGTACATTACATCATTTTAATAAGTGAGCAAGATGATTTAGAATCAATTGAAGAGCCAATCGCAAAACCAAAATATTTTAGTGTTTTCATGCAACTTAGTGAAGATTACTGCTATTTCAAAAAATCACTTGGAAGGGAAAAAGTTTTTGGAAAAGAAGTTTTTAAACACAAGGCTAAATGGTGTGCTAGGATAAAAGATGTTAAAGAAGAAGATTTCCATAAATTAATTGAAGATTTTCCCAAAAAGGTAATCATATTGGCAGGTGACATTGGTACGGGCAAAAGTACTACCCTTCTTAAACTGGCAAATATTCAAAAGAACAATCATCCTTCTACCTGGATTGTTTATGTTGATTTAAACACTGAAACTGCCAGATACAAGGAATTCGCAAATGATGCCTTAATAACCAAGGATTTTGCTGTGAAATTACTAAGCGAGCTCATCGCAGTGAAACAGGACAGGCCGTACTTCGAAGCTTGCATGAACAAAGGTGCTCAAAATGTGGTGATTTATTTGGATGCATTCGATGAGGCTTGTCCTACGTACAAAGCTGGAGTGCTAAAATGTATTGATGTACTGGTCGCTTTAGGCGTTCAACGTGTTTACGTAAGCACGCGGACACAATATGAGAAGGAACTTGAAAGGCACTTTTCAACGGCTAGCTATCGACTCACCTGTTTGACAAAGAAAGAGTGTGTTGAAATGATAGAATCATTGTGGAGTGCCCAGGAAAAAACAGCTAAACAGGCCAAAGCCATAGTTGAAGAAATGGATGTTAAGCTAAAGGACATCATGCAAGGAGTACCTTTGGTGTTACAAATGTTGTCGAAAATTTCACCCCATCAAGTGGACAGATTTTTGTCCGACAGCTTCACACTTTACGATTTGTTTGAAGTTTTTATGGACAACATTATGAAGAGATATTTCACAGAAAAATCCAAAATGAACTTGGGGCAGAACTACATCCGAAGCAGAGATATACCGAAACTGCAACAAAGTTATTGTCGCGATTTTCACCTAATTGCCGTAAAAGGACTCTATTCTAACGAGCATGTTGGTCGATTTTTCGCTAAAAACGATCGTGATGATTGGGAGGAGCTGTCACGGGATTCTTTAGGTGATTTAACATGCAGTGAGATTATAGTTGGATCACGTTTTGTTCATCAATCCTACGCAGAATATTACGCTGCAGTGTTTATGTACACTAAATTTATTCGAGCCGAAAGTATGCATGAATTTTGGGAAAATTTTAGTCCAGCGTTGGTTACGGACGGGCTGGTCAGTACGTTTTTCTATCAAAAGATGGAATCAAATAATAACGAAGGCGTTAATTTGAAAATGAAACAGATTCTGGCTATAATTACAGCGGTTCCCTTAAGGTACAAATGCAGCCGGAATTATTCCATGTTTTTGAAATATCTGCTGCAAAATGAAATGCTTAATCATGTTATCAAAATTTTAACAAGGATTTGGATAAAATGTGACCCTAACAGGGCAATACAAGCCGCAGTTCAGTTTAAACAGATTTCACTTGTGAAAGATATTATTCAGAAGCAACCGTCACTAAAGAACAGTATCAATGCTAGCGGCCAAACACTGCTACACGTGGCCGCAGAAGCTGGATCTATTGAAATTGCTCGAGAACTTGAAGGTGAAGCCGGAAGTCTAAGCTTAACAAAACTTGACACTTATGGATATGATCCCATCATGGTGGCATATAGGAGCAAACAATTTGAAATGAGGTCATACTTTTTGAATAATTTCACAGCAGTTTCTCTTGACAGTTACAAAAGAACCGAAGCTCGTAACATGCTTTTGCTGCTGCTCCTAGATTTGCCTAACCTTATCAATGCATCAATACAGGTTTTGGAAAAGAATGATTATGGCATTCTTATAAAAATAGCAAACGACTATATTTTAATTACCACTGATTATGAAGCGTTGAAAGACTATATTATTTCCATAAAGAAAAAGTATGGCACAAGCTTCGATGAAATAACAAATCATCAAGAAACAGAAAGCATAAAAACATTTCTGCAAGAAATTTACCCTGATCCGGATCCAAAAAAGCTAACAGTAACCGAGAATGCATATCAATGGAATGATATTGAGATTTACAACGATTTGGTTTTTAGTATCAACAGAAAATTAAAGATATTTTGCGTTGGATACACGCAAGTAGAATTTAATTCCCTGGTTTACAAACAACTTAGTGCAAAAACGTTGTTCAGAGATCCCCTTTATGTGCTCGTCAGATTGCAGTACAAGTTTGTTGATTTTTTCAAAGGAATCGAAATTCATGGATCCTCAGTAGAAACAGTTATTTCACAGTTGCACCAAGAAGCACTTGAGCTGCATTCCGCAGAAGCTGGACTGAAGTACAATAAATTTCAATTTAAGGAACCAATTCCGAATTTAACCAATTTTGAACAGTACCTCAAAAGTGGACAAAAAGGCACATATTTTGCTGTGTATGATGCTATAGAATCAGCTCGAATATGCCAATATCTAAAACTTGGGAATGGTACTGTTTACCACGTTCCTGGTTGGATGTTGAAAAACGTGCAAATTCGTATCAAAATTGACGAAATCATCGAACAAAATAAGGTGGAGTTGGTTTTAATTCATAATTTGGATTGTAATACCATCGGTTCAGATGAGTGTGAAAATTGCAAATTTATTTTGCAAAATTGCCAAAGCATTTCACAAAAATGTAAACTGGTTGTTTCACTGAAACACCCATTACCAAAATCTATTCCAGCAGTTGAAATGGACCTTACAAGCGAATCTATAAATATGATTGAAAATTACGTAATTTCATATGGAAGCAACTATATAAATTTTCATGAATTACGTGAAGATATTCGCAAATACTGTATTACAAACGGAGCATTAGAATACATTGCGTTGAACGAACCAATTTGCGTTGGTCAGAAGCATCCGTTTTATTTTATACCTTGGATGCATCGAATAACACAATTAAACTACACTATTCCACTAGCGGACACATTTTACGGTTCGCTTGATAAGCTACTTGAGCACAAGTTTGCTATTGTTTCGAAAAACAAAAAATTGGTAATTCCTACATGTAAAAAATGTGCCGATGAAACGGACCTTTTCGCATCTCCGATACACATGCTTGCTTGTGAGGTAAGTTGGCGAAATAAAACTACTTTAGTGTTGCATACCGATGTGATTAGCCTGTCACAGATTCATAATTCTCTCCCGAACGATACCAATCCACAATTAAAGAAATTAAAACGTCTACTTGAGAAATGGTACCGCTCAGAAGAGGACGATCCTCTGAACTGTAGCGTTGTAGAATTATACCTTCGACAGTCTCCAAAAAATGTTGTTTTGATGATCGATGCAGAGCTTGACGCTGACCTGGAGGAAAATCACATCGATTTGCTGAAGATGTTTTATACAGCTTCACCCATTCGGTCCGTCGTGGTGTACGTAGATACAAATGATAAAATTAAGCAGTTGGAGCATGCAACTTCTGCCGACCATTCCTTCAAACTTTATCGCTTGAAAGAAGAATACGATAAAATACCTTCGATGCCGAAACTATTTCCGCCCGAAGCTCGCGTTTGTGAACATTTTAGACAGCATCCGTTTGAAATAAAAGAATATTTCGTGTGAGCATTCGAGTATGGATTTCAAAAACTTGTATGGTAGAAAGCAGTGCATGAACAACAGAAGGAAGAAAAAAAGAAGCTTAATAACAATTTTATTTGAATAAAGCAAAGCATGTAATATTAACATTTTGACATAATTACAAAAAAAAGAAATCCCTTTCACCACCTGTTAACACCAATACTCCCAAGCTCGAGAAAAAGGGGGAATTTATATGGAATCAATAACAATTCACGATAACGGTAATCAATTTGTTTCTGTGTATTGATGAGAACTCTGCGGACACTCTGGGATTCCCCGCGCCTAATTTGAAGTTGTGCATGCTTATTCGTTGATGTTTAAAACGCCCGTATTCGTCGAGAGAACGCGGAGTGTGCCAAAACGCTGGTTCTGATTACATTAGGAGGAATGCGTAAAGAAAAAGGTAAGTAACGCTGTATATTTTGAATGATATTTTTAAAATAAAGTAAGAAGTTGCGTGGAGTAAAATATCTTTTTTAAACATAATTGCTACAATGGTATAGGTATTTATAAACATCATATACTGCCGCTCGAAGCTAGTCCGTCTCATATGTAATTTCGTCAATTTTGAGGTAATGATGCAGTTTGGTTCAAAATCATGTAAACTATCAGTAAAACCAATAAAATGTAGTACTTTGTTCTAGAAAGCCGGAGAAAATCAACTTTTTCGTGAAATTCTAACACGTAGCCTTATGGGCGGGACAACTTTGACACGCGTTTTTCTCGGCTTGCTGTTTTTACATATGGGACGGACACGATTAGAGCGGCAGTATAGAGCTGATAAAGCCTCTAGAGTTAATAGTTATTTGCAAGGTTGAAAAAAAATCTCTTCGAGCGAATAATGATTGCCTGAAGAAATTCCCCTGAGTATGCTTTGATCTCGTTTTCCCCGACTGCCAATTGATCGCTGAGTTTGGTAGCCACGAATAAAAATTTGAATGATTGGGTTTAGCCGTCAACTTGCTGCGATCTGATTACAATTTTCCCCATAGAGACGTGGCGTTACATCGTGCTGCCACCTCGTTTTTTTAAGCGCAAGAGTGTAAAAGTGCTGAGTCATCGTCTAAAAATAGACGGCGTCCTATCTCGCCCAGCAAAATGAAGTCGATAAAGTAGTCGGTTTCGATGAGAAAAAGTGGAAAACGTGGTCTAAAAATAGCGACGCCATCCCCCTATTGACCGCCAGCAGTCATGGGTTGTTACAATCATCGGCTGCACTCTTGACGAATGACAGCTAGTCGTGGCAATTTTAGAATTAAGACTAATCTCAGCAGTCTTATTCGTGGGATGTAACAGGCAGCGATTAATCGCAAAAATAACCTTTTGAAGTGTCGGATAAACGGTTAAATTAAACAAAAAAAAATCCAATAGGGTGACAAAACCAAATCAAATTTTCAATTCAAATTTAAAACATCAGAATAAAGAAAAATTACCTAAACAGATTCCCATCAACACATAACATAATTTAAAGCCTTATTTTAAAACTTCAATTGCAGAGTAATGTGTCCTCTGTAGTATGTCCCCTTCCGCGACTCGCGGTGTGCGCCGAGTTGCGTCCCGCTAAACCGGACTTTTTTGCGCACGCAATTCTCCACGAAAACCGGAAATGGATTCGATTTCATCTTTTTGCCTTCCTCACCTCACTGAGGCAAGGCTATAAAATCACTCGAAAAATGAACTTCTTAAATACGACTCCTAGATATACCTTCACGTATACCTATCGACTCAGAATCAAATTCTGAACAAATGTCTGTGGGGATGTGTGTAGACATGATTTTTTTTTCCACACTATTATCTCAGAACTGGCTGAACCGATTTTGGCCGGATCCGCCTTATTCTGTTCGTTTTGGGGTCCCCTAAGACCCTATTAAATTTTATTCTGTTTAGTGAAGTACTTTTAAAGTTATGCCAAGAAAAAGTTTTTTGTAGCTACAAAAAAGGGTGATTTTTGCATAACCTCAAAGGCCGGGTCTTTTTGCTTACGCGCGAGAGTCGCGCAGCATGCGTAGGGATTTTGGTCTGACCACGCGGGGGATTGGCAGCCACACCCCCTTGCATGCGTATCGCCCGGTTGCCACATTGCTTAAGCAGTGTCTGCGTCTCTTCTGGAAAAAATCTGTATTAATTATGTTGTGTCCATAACAAAATGGTAGGTAAATGTTCGAAAAGCTGTACTCCGGAACGGGATTCCTGATTGATTTGGTATCTTCAGCAAAGTTTGTAGGTCATTAAAAAAAAATAGTTACTCTCTAAAAAAATCACATTTTTTTTAATAAATATTTTGTTTTTAAAACGTGAAATTCCCGATTTTTTTTTTAATATATTAAAAACCAACAATTTAGCCACGGAAAAGTATGAGTAAAATAGTTTTCACCCCCTCAAAGTATTTCAGACAAAAAAAAATGGAACTTCTGGAAATCGACCGATTTGATAGAGAATTGCTCTGCTGCCATTCCTCGCATACACTCATTCGCGTTTGCATCGCACCAAAGGCAGCATTATTGGACAAAATTCGACGCAAGAAACATAGTGCCGGGTGAAGATTATCAACATTTAACAAGTTTTTGAGAGTTTTCCTTAAATTGCATGCAGGTACGTGTTTACACCTTTGAGCTTTTGAAATTTAGCGTAAGATGTTAAGTAGAACAGGCTATGCCACTGATAGTAGTCTGTGGTTTGTGTGTGATAGTGTAGGTTACGAATGAAATGCGAAAGCAAATGATTCACCGGCATAAACTTATCAAGCATATAAACCATGGTGCGCAGAATGAGTGAAACGAGAGAATCAAGTTTGGACACTTTAATTCTCAAATGCTATTTTTTCTCATTTATCTTTACAGTAATTGAGTATTGATTTGAAAGCATAAACAATGGACGAAATGAGAACGCCTGTTAAAGAAAAGTAAGTGATTTTTTCCAATTGATTTAAATATTGTTAATTTAACGTGTTTTTTACCCATTTTCATAGGAAATCTCCCAAAAATTCCAAAACCGCGGAAAGAATATCCGGAATTCACAATGGCATTCGTGGAACCGAATACCAACTGTGTGTGACGATGTACATTTTGCTGCGCGCCTATAACAGCTATTCTGAACACGGGCAAGATTTTAAGCTTTGTATGGAACCTACGGATCCGATAGTTGGCGAATTCGACGATATTTGGCTGGAGATGAATGGTGAACATATTTTGATACAGGTTAAGCATTGCTCAGACGGTAGCAATCTGACGGAGGGTATGCTTCTACCGAATAACCGTAGCTCTGATGAAGCATTTTCCATGTACAAATATTATGATTCTTTTGAAAAAAGTCAAAAGCTGAAAAAAGCCCGATGCAGAACTGATGAAAAGTGGACGTACGTTTTTTTGACCAACAAACCGTTGCAAGTGAGGGCAAGAAAAATGTTTGTAAAGTGTTCAAAAAAGTCTTCAATTGAAAGCATCTTCGATACCAGTTTATTCTACAAGTTTTGGAATGACCAAGAAAACGAATGTTTTAAGAAGCTAAATCCATCTGATGATTTTTGCGATAATTTCATACTTTCTGTGGCGCATTTGAATCTTCACAAATTGCGGAAGAAAATAGAAGCAGAAATTAGGAAAACCAAGCAAATGGACTCTAAACTTGGGATCAAATTTCTAAGAGACGAGCTTTTTGATTGGGTTTGTGATAAAGAAAATCGGAAGAACAAATATATGGAAAGGGAATGGGTTGAATCAATGTTTCAAAAGTTTCACACCGAGCACGCAAAAGATCACTGGAAGGCATACGAAAACCCAGTTCTCTCAACTATAAAGGAATCATTGCAAGAGTTTTTGAATCGGGATAACCAGATAGGAGCAATAGACGAAACTGCTAAACTTTTGTACGAAAAAATAAAATACATTCTCACAACAGGTCAAACAGAGAACACACAGAAATGTGATGAAAGTGAGTTGACAGCACCAGATAGAGAGGATGATGTTGACCAGGACGTTCCAGAAAAAATATCACCAATCAAACAAATATTTACGTTGCGACAAATTCTACAAATAAGTCGAGAATTTCAAGAAAAAGATACACATCATTTATTCGTCTTCTTTAAAGCTGATTATGAGACAGCGAAGTTTGATGAACTAATGAACCTAATAGACGCGAATGATTTCTCAACTAAAACTCTAGGGAAACACGACTCACCTGCCATGTTAAATTTGGCAGTAAAATGTGTCCTGAAACGAGCGGGATTCAAGATGGAGGGCACAGTTTTTGAAAATTCTCGGTTGGTTCTCAGCCACGACAACGAAGTGGACATAATCGGAAAAACGATCCAAGATGTTGAAATTCAGTACATTAGACTCAAAGATGAAGCCGGGAAAGTTGGTCTGATCCTCGATTCATCGAAAACGAAGTACATGTTAGCTAATGGGAAACTACCGCAAAGTGGCTCAGTGACCATAGCGAGTGATAAAATCGAAATCGTGAAAGAGGTAGAATTCCTCGGATCATTAGTGACATGGGAGAACAGCTGCAACATAGAAATCGAGAGATGTATTAAAGTCGGAAAACGCACTTTCGAAGATCTTGAGGAGATGCTAGAATCAGAGCAAGATATTCTCAAGAAATGGAGGATATACGACGAGCAAATACGATCCAGAGTCCTTGAAGGGTGTGAGACGTGGACAGTGCTTGCAAGTGAAGAAACCAAGCTAAAGAAATTTGAAGACGAAATGGCAAAAGCAATATTCGACGGTGAGAAGCAACCAGACACCTGCACCAGACCTATCATGAGTGTTGTAACTGCTAGACAAGTACGGTGGGCGGGACAGGTCGCCGGGATGTCGAACGATGAACCCGCGAAAAAAGTGGTCATCGAAGCCAGCTTTCCTGCCGTGAACGATAAAAGACGCAGAGGTAAACCGAAAATGCGATGGTTCGAGGCGATCAATGATCGTAAAAAAGAACCAGATCTATGGGACGTTTGGGAACTAGCAGAGGAGGAGCTCAAAACGGGCGCCCCCACGAGTAACCAAGGCGCAATGCAAACCATTTTGGGATGGTGGAATCAGGTCTCTTCACTTTTAAGTGCCCCAGAAGAAGAGTAAACCAGACACTAACAAAACTAAGAGAGCACAAGCTAGGGTAATTCAATTTGATTCTGTGAGCCCTTGAAATTTGTAATGAGTTTTTTACTTTTTACTTTGCAGCCTACGCAACAAAAAAGCAACAATTATCGAGAGATTCCGCAATATGGGCAATGAACCTCGTCAATGTAGTGGTTGGGATAGCACGAGACTTCACCAAGTGATTAGGATCTCCACAGAAGACTTTTAAGTCGGTGATACATAAAACAATATGGACTAAGGAATATTCAAATGATGTGATATTTTGTACGAAACTTGCTGTTTTTAACTATAAAAGGATAAAAAGGTGATAGAGGAAAGGGCTGAGTTATAAATGTCTCAGCTTACAGACAAGAAAGTGTTTTGATTTGTCTTACATAATATCTATTATTAAAATGAAGATGAGTCTAAATAAATCTATACAGTTGTTTAAATATATGTTTTAATATAAAGCAAAAGCAAAATTCATATCGTCTAACAAATAGATAACCAGACGCCAAAACCGTCTGCATGCGTTTCGATTTACCATGATACATATAGAAAGGACTTATTATCTCTTATAGCATAGCAGAGATTTTGATCACTTCGAGCATTTTACACATTTACACATGCATGAATTTTCACGACGCCGTGCCTTCCAATCAACGAGTATATAGGAAAGTTTTCTTAAATACATTAACAATTACAACAAAATTTCTCAATAAAAACACAAAAAAACAACAAATAATTTTCTTACAACCACGCGCTTCCACTGCTGGGTAGACACTCGACTCGAAAAAAATCACTGTTGGTCGATTTTTGCACAATCGAATGCACTGCCACTGAATTCTGTATTTGAAAAGTATGTTTTACCACAACAACCGCGATGAACTAAACCGACGGCGTGCCTTCCGATCAACAATGATTAAGGAAGGACTTACTGGGCTACGACCCAGTTATCGAGCGCCCAGTTAAAAAGCAACCCAGTTACCGAACAACTACTGTAATAATAATTTTAAAAAATACCTTTTTGAATTTTTATTAAATATAAGTTAAAGAAATGTGAAACATTTTGATAAAAAAAAACAACATGTAATAAGGCTTATTTACAAATTATAAAAATTTACTTAAGCCACCATACGCCTCCTCTCAACATAATAATTCATATGGGTCTGAAAAACGTAATTTTCAACGATAAAATAATTTAAATCGTACATATCATTCATCGGGAAGGCAAAACACAACTTTTGACGTATAAATCTTCCATGGATCATCTCGATTTATAATATTTAGCTTCCATGGTGGAACCGTGTATATTGTTGCAACATTTGCATCCTTGCTCACAGTCCATTTTTGAGCAACATCAATTCAACCATCCAAGATTCTAAACGTGTTTAACATTTAAAAAAACCCTTTGTTAAACAGATTATTTTAAACAGCAAAAGTACAAGCAGTGCTGAAAATGGGGTCATGACGCGAAAATCGGTGACGCTGACACGAATTTTTGAGATCCATTCACTGAACCGCAAAACCGTGACATAAACAAACCCGGCGCAGTCGTGAGTGCCCTAGCTCACTGAGCAGCTGCAATGCGAGGCAGTAGTCGACCAACGCTCATTCGACGTTGCACGCACACACATAAAGATACAAGTTTTGTATTTATGCGTGGAAATGTAATTTGAAATATAAGTAATGGTTGTTTTAAGTGTTTTGCACAGTCTACAACCATTCAATTGTTTAAAAATAGTCAAAATAGTGTTTAAAGAGGATTTTACGAGTCAGTCATATGACACGAATTGAGTGAGTGTAGCTCATTTTTTCACGTCTCTCATTCTCCAGCAGCCGACCGGCACAAGTCAGGCGGCAGTGGTTGAACAGACACAGTAGGCTTGCAGTCACATGCTAGCAGTGAACTGACATTTTGGTTTGCTTCATGTGTACGCTGGGTTGAAAACTTTTTGCAGGCCTGAGTACAAGACATTGAAGGGATTTCATTTACAAATATTGTTCCCTATTGTTCCAACAGTGAGTCTCGCCGTTGCTCTTTGCGAGGCAAGGTTTGCTTCGATAGTGTTTGACCTGCGTCGTGCTTTTGCACTTGTATCAAGAATTATATTTTTAAAAAAATGTACTGGGGTAGGCCCGCAATGTCCATGTACGTTTCAACAAAACAGTTAGTTTCGTTGAAAACAGTTATTTAAAAAAACCGGGGTGACTTTGATATTTAATTTACATTTAAAGTAACCTTACCAATTGTTAAATTGACGTAATGAATTGAAAATGCACACTTTTCGGCTAAAATTTGAAGTGTGCATATTCAATTCATTACGTCAATTTAACAATTGGTAAGGTTACTTTAAATGTATTATTTGAAAAATCCACCATGAAATGATTGTTTAACAAGGATCTATAACTTATTCTAAAATATATATATAAATTTTAGGTTAAGTAAATCAGAAGTTTCAAATTGGATCAAAATTCATTAGAAATAGATTTTTTAAATAAAAATATCAAATTTTGTTGGCACCAGAACCAATTCTGTAGCATGATGCAATAAATTTCTAAATTTGTTCTAAAATGGATATAAATCTGACATATATTTTTTTAAATCCATAGTCTTCGTTATGACTACAAACAATTTTTCCATTTTAAGATTTTACGATAACGAAAATGACAAGAAAAGATGACTTTATTAATAACAGTCTTTTTTAAGAATTCAAAAATCTAAAACCATAACCAAATGTGCCACGGACAGTGTTGTGTTTTCTGGAGTGTCCCGGAAATCCCACCTCGATTGGCAGTTTTGCGCAGTGTTGTCAAGTATCACACAAACACTCATGCTTTCGCGTTTCTATTGCCCGTTGCCGCGGCACTATCAAATCGGCACTTTTCGGTGAAACGCCACGCGAGTAAGAGTGCTGGGTAAGGATTGATAATTTCAAACTAGTTTCAAAAGTTTTCATAAACTAAAGAAAATCCGTCCTATATGTAATTTTGTCATTTTTAAGTTAATAATACAGTTTGTTTTATAACTACTCACTTACATTTTTGTACCGAATTCGGTAGTTGAGCAATTCTCTACGAAATCGGTCTTTTTTCTTCAATTTTAATTTTTGTATTTTTTAATCCGGCTGAAACTTTTTTGGTGCCTTCGGTATGCCCAAAGAAGCCATTTTGCATCATTAGTTTGTCCATATAATTTTCCATACAAATTCGGCAGCTGTCCATACAAAAATGATGTATGAAAATTCAAAAATCTGTATCTTTTGAAGGAATTTTTTGATCGATTTGGTGTCTTCGGCAAAGTTGTAGGTATGGATACGGACTACACTGGAAAAAATAATACACGGTAAAAAAAAATTTGGTGATTTTTTTATTTAACTTTTTATCACTAAAACTTGATTTACAAAAAAACACTATTTTTAATTTTTTTTATTTTTTGATATGTTTTAGAAGACATAAAATGCCAACTTTTCAGAAATTTCCAGGTTGTGCAAAAAATCACTGACCGAGTTATGAATTTTTTAATCAATACTGATTTTTTCAAAAAATCGAAATTTTGGTCGTAAAAATTTTTCAACTTCATTTTTCGATGTAAAATCAAATTTGCAATCAAAAAGTACTTTACTAAAATTTTGATAAAGTGCACCGTTTTCAAGTTATAGCCATATTTAAGTGACTTTTTTGAAAATAGTCGCAGTTTTTCATTTTTTTAAATTAGTGCACATGTTTGCCCAGTTTTGAAAAAAATATTTTTGAAAAGCTGAGAAAATTCTCTATATTTTGCTTATTCGGACTATGTTGATACGACCTTTAGTTGCTGAGATATTGCAATGCAAAGGTTTAAAAACAGGAAAATTGATGTTTTCTAAGTTTCACCCAAACAACCCACCATTTTCTATCGTCAATATCTCAGCAACTAATGGTCCGATTTTCAATGTTAATATATGAAACAATTGTGAAATTTTCCGATCTTTTCGAAAAAAATATTTTTGGAATTTTCAAATCAAGACAAACATTTTAAAAGGGCGTAATATTGAATGTTTGGCCTTTGTGAAATGTTAGTCTTGATTTGAAAATTCCAAAAATATTTTTTTCGAAGAGATCGGAAAATTTCACAAATGTTTCATATATTAACATTGAAAATCGGACCATTAGTTGCTGAGATATTGACGATAGAAAATGGTGGGTTGTTTGGGTGAAACTTAGAAAACATCATTTTTCCTGTTTTTAAACCTTTGCATTGCAATATCTCAGCAACTAAAGGTCGTATCAACAAAGTCCAAATAAGCAAAATATAGAGAATTTTCTCAGCTTTTCAAAAATATTTTTTTCAAAACTGGGCAAACATGTGCACTAATTTAAAAAAATGAAAAACTGCGACTATTTTCAAAAAAGTCACTTAAATATGGCTATAACTTGAAAACGGTGCACTTTATCAAAATTTCAGTATAGTACTTTTTGATTGCAAATTTGATTTTACATCGAAAAATGAAGTTGAAAAATTTTTACGACCAAAATTTCGATTTTTTGAAAAAATCAGTATTGATTAAAAAATTCATAACTCGGTCAGTGATTTTTTGCACAACCTGGAAATTTCTGAAAAGTTGGCATTTTATGCCTTCTAAAACATACCAAAAAATAAAAAAAAATAAAAATAGTGTTTTTTTGTAAATCAAGTTTTAGTGATAAAAAGTTAAATAAAAAAATCACCAAATTTTTTTTACCGTGTATTATTTTTTTCCAGTGTAGTCCGTATCCATACCTACAACTTTGCCGAAGACACCAAATCGATCAAAAAATTCCTTCAAAAGATACAGATTTTTGAATTTTCATACATCATTTTTGTATGGACAGCTGCCGAATTTGTATGGAAAATTATATGGACAAACTAATGATGCAAAATGGCTTCTTTGGGCATACCGAAGGCACCAAAAAAGTTTCAGTCGGATTAAAAAATACAAAAAAAATCGAATGACCGAAATCCTAGAGAACTGCTCAGTTGCAAAATCGGTAATGGTTAGATCGGTAAAACAATCTGTCAAAATGAACAAAATTTTACCGAATTCCGGTTGTACGATGTACAATAATGAACCGCATTTCCGAATTTCGGTGAGTTTTTACCGAATTCGGTAATTTTCAGTTTACTAAACTGTTCAGCCGTTGAAAACTCGGTAAACTTTACCGAATTCGGTGGGACAAATTCGCCTTGCTTTTTTGTTCGAATGTGTGAAATAAGCATTGCCACTGATAAAGTCTTACTTTTTTTTCTCATAAAAAGTCTTACTTTTGTGTGTGATAGTATAAAATGTATGCGAAAGTAAATGAGTCACTGGCACTTACTTATACTTATCAATCACTTGAACCACGATGCGCAGATAAAGAAAAATGCTTGGAAAAATGATAAAATTACATGATTATTTGTCCAATCGAGCTTACATTTGGGATAAAGGCTCAGTACATCAAATTTGAGCTATTTTAATAAGGACACTTTTATTTTACTGAATTTTCGTACGGTTTAAGCTAACCTTATCATTTTTTCTTATCAGTGATTAATTATTCATTTGAACAATGGCCGGAATGATAACGTCTGTCAAAGCAAAGTGAGAAAAATGTATTTTGGATTTAAATATGTTTAAAATTCTTGTTGTACATCATATTTTCATAGGCAACCTCCCAAAAATTCCAAAACCCCGGATAGAATATCCGGCATTCACAATGGCATTCGTGGAACCGAATACCAACTGTGTGTGACGATGTACATTTTGCTGCGCGCTTATAACAGCTACCCTGAACGTAGGCAAGATTTCAGGCTTCGGATGGAACCCACGGATCCGATAGTTGGCGAATTTGACGATATTTGGCTGGAGATAAACGGTGAACAGATTTTAATACAGGTTAAGCATTGCTCAGACGGTAGCAATCTGACCGAGGGTATGCTTCTACCGAATAAGCGTAGCTCCGATGAACCATTTTCACTGTACAAATATTGTGATTCTTTTGAAGAGTGTCGAAAGATGCAAATAGCTCGGTACAGGACAGCTGAAAAATGGACCTACGTGTTTTTGACCAACAAACCGTTGCAAGTTAAAGCGAGATTTTTTTTTGAAAGGTGTTCAAATCAGTCTTTACTTGAAAGTATCTTAGAAACCGGTGAGTTCTTAAAGATCTGGAATGACCAAAAAAAAGGAATGTTTTATGAAGCTGGACTCCTCTGAAGATTTTTGCGACAATTTCATACTTTCTGTGGCGCATCTGAATCTTAATAATTTGTGCAAGAAGATTGAAGCTGAAATTAGGAAAACCAAGCAAATGGACTCTAAACTTGGGATCAAATTTCTAAGAGACGAGCTTTTTGATTGGGTCTGTGTTAAGGAAAATCGAAAACACAAATATATTAATCGAGAATGGGTTGAATCAATGTTTCAAAAGTTTCACACCGAGCACGCAAAAGATCACTGGAAGGCATACGAAAACCCAGTTCTCTCAACTATAAAGGAATCATTGCAAGAGTTTTTGTATCGGGATAACCAGATAGGAGCAATAGACGAAACTGCTAAACTTTTGTACGAAAAAATAAAATACATTCTCACAACAGGTCAAACAGAGAACACACAGAAATGTGATGAAAATAAGTTGACAGCAATAGATAGAGAGGATGATGTTGACCAGGACGTTCCAGAAAAATTATCAACAATCAAACAAATATTTACGTTGCGACAAATTCTACAAATAAGTCGAGAATTTCAGGCAACAGATACACATCATCTATTCATCTACTTCAAAGTTGATTACGAAACAGCGAAGCTTAATGAATTAATGGACCTAATAGACGCAAATGATTCCTCAACTAAAACTCTTGGGAAAAACAACTCATCTGTCATGTTAAATTTGGCAGTACAATGTGTTTTGAAACGAGCGGAATTCAACATGGAGGGCACAGTTTTTGAAACTTCCCGGTTGGTTCTCTGCCACGACAAAGAAGTAGATATAACCGGAAAAACAATCCAAGATGTTGAAATTCAATACGTTAGACTGAGAGCAGAAGCCGAAAAAGTTGGTCTGATTCTTGATGCATCGAAAACGAAGTACATGTTAGCCAATGGGAAACTACCGCAAAGTGGCTCGGTGACCATAGCGAGTGATAAGATCGAAATGGTGAAAGAGGTAGAATTCCTCGGATCATTAGTGACATGGGACAACAGCTGCAACATAGAAATCGAGAGATGTATTAAAGTCGGAAAACGCACTTTCGAAGATCTTGAGGAGATGCTAGAATCAGAGCAAGATATTCTCAAGAAATGGAGGATATACGACGAGCAAATACGATCCAGAGTCCTTGAAGGGTGTGAGACGTGGACAGTGCTTGCAAGTGAAGAAACCAAGCTAAAGAAATTTGAAGACGAAATGGCAAAAGCAATATTCGACGGTGAGAAGCAACCAGACACCTGCACCAGACCTATCATGAGTGTTGTAACTGCTAGACAAGTACGGTGGGCGGGACAGGTCGCCGGGATGTCGAACGATGAACCCGCGAAAAAAGTGGTCATCGAAGCCAGCTTTCCTGCCGTGAACAATAAAAGACGCAGAGGTAAACCGAAAATGCGATGGTTCGAGGCGATCAATGATCGTAGAAAAGAACCAGATCTATGGGACGCTTGGGAGCTAGCAGAGGAGGAGCTCAAAACGGGCGCCCCCACGAGTAACCAAGGCGCAATGCAAACCATTTTGGGATGGTGGAATCAGGTCTCTTCACTTTTAAGTGCCCCAGAAGAAGAGTAAAACAGACACTTACAAGACTAAGAGAGCACAAGCTTGGGTAATTTTATTTGATTCTGTGAGCCCTTGAAGTTTGTATGAGGAAAATTAGTTGCAAAGCAACAAAAAAAGCGACAACCATCGAGAGTCAACTTACAAGATTCCGCGATATGGGCAATGGACCTCGTCAATGTATTGGTTCGTATAGCACGCGACTTCACCAAGTGATTAGGATCTCCACAGAAGACTTTTAAGTCGTTGATACATAAAGCAATATGGACTTAGGAATATTAAAATGATGTGATAGTTTTGTACGAAACTTGCTGTTTTAAACCTCAATGATAAAAAGGTGATAGAGGAAAGGGATGAGTTATAAATGTCTCAGCTTACAGACAAGAAAGTGTATTGTTTTGTCTTACATAATATCTATTATTAAAATGAAGATGGAGTTTATTATCTTAAGAAGAGCCTAAATAAATTTATAAAGTTGTTTAAATATATGTTTTAATGTAAAGCAAAAGCGAAATTCATATCGTCTAACAAATAGATAACCAGACGCCAAAACCGTCTGCGTGCGTTTCGATTAACCATGATATAGAAAGGACTTATTATCTCTTATAGTATAGCAGAGATTTTGATCACTTCGAACATTTTACACATTTACACATGCATGAATTTTCATGACGCCTTGCCTTCCAATCAACGAGTATATAGGAAGGACTTCTTAAATACATTAACAATTACAAAAAAATTTCTCAATAAAAGCACACAAAAAAGCAACAAATAATTTTCTTACAACCACGCGCTTCCACTGCTGGGTAGACACTCGACTCGAAAAAAAAATCACTGTTGGTCGATTTTTGCCGATTCTGTATTTGAAAAGTATGTTTTACCACAACAACCTCGATGAACTAAACCGACGGCGTGCCTTCCGATCAACGATGATTAAGGAAGGACTTTTTTCGCATAGCTGTTTCCAATCTAACACACCGATGAAAAATCAGTGTAACACAAAAACAAGACTACGTGTCCCCACTGCCAGCGCTCTAATGATGCCATTATTCAATTATAACAATCTTAGTGCACTACAGTTAAAAATGTTCAGCAATATGATAATTGAAGCATTTGAAAAGTTTGTTTTTCATCTTGTGATCGATTCATCATGTTTGACCCATGGGAGATTTATCCATAGAAGTTGTGTTTCATCTTTCTTAATAAGACTATTATCGATTAAAATATTCTATCGGTGAAAATTGCGTTTTTAAGAAAAAAGGGTTTTTTCATACTAATGGAGACGCCTAGTACTACAGTACTTGTTCGGTAACTGGGCTGAGAACGTAGCCCAGTCACCGAATGCTGCTCGCTAACTGGGCTGAATGAAAAATTACGAGGTGAACAACGATGCATAATAATTTTCTAATGAAATATAAAAATAAAAGTTACTCAAATTTATTTACAATGCTTACTTTTCATATTTCTTTAATTGTGACATGAAATCAAATAAAAGTTTGAAAAAAGTTTTTTATTTATTGAACATGATTTTTGCATCCATTAACCCCTCGGTCATTTCGGTTTGTTTTGGTTTTTTGACGTTTGTCTGCTTTTTAACTGGGCTACGGTCCAGTTTTCGAGCGCCCAGTTAAAAAGCAGCCCAGTTACCGAACAACTACTGTAATAATAATTTTAGATAATATGATTAAAAATACCTTTTTGAATTTTTATTAAATATAGGTTAAAGAAATGTAAAACATTTTGAAAAAATAAACAACATATAATAAGGCTTATTTACAAATTATAAAAAATTACTTAAGCCACCATGCGCCTCCTCTAAAAATAATAATTCATATGGGAAAACACGTTATTTTAAAAACCGGGGTGATTTTGATATTCACTGTGTTTCTTTCAAATTTTAGCGTAAAAGTGTGCATATTCAAATCATTACGTTAATTTAAAAACTGGTAAGGTTACTTTGAATGTTTTATTTGAAAAATCCACCATGAAATGTTTGTTTAACTAGGATCTATAACTTATTCTAAATATATATTCATTTTAGGTTAAGTAAATAAGAAGTTTCAAATTGGATCAAAATTCATCAGAAATAGATTTTTTTTATAAAAATATCTAATTTTGTTGCCACCAGAACCAATTCTGTAGCATGATGCAATAAATTTCTAAATTTGTTGTAGAATGGATATAAATCTGGCATATATTTTTTTAAATCTATAGTCTTTGTTGGAAACGGCCGGAATGTGAGCACGGACACCGGGATTGTGAGCGTGACAAATTAAAACACTCATTTTATCGATCGCTACAAAGCTGTAATTTTATTACAACATTTAATCAACAAATATTTCACAATAACACAAAAAACATACAACTTCGGTTTCCGCACTACCGCTCGTCCAAAACTGTTGTTTACTTCTGATCTTCACTGAGCGACAGCACGGGCACCGATCGTAAGCACAAACAATTGAACGGAGCACAAAAGGGTCAGCAGCAGTGTCCGAGGGGTGCGACACTTGCGTATTCGCAACAGTCTTCGTTATGACTACAAACAAATTTTCCAATTTAAGATTTTAAGATAACGAAAATAACAAGAAAAGATGACTTTATTAATAACAGTTTTTTCTTAAGAATTCAAAAATCTAAAACCATTACCAAAAAAAACATGGACTTGCAGTATTGTTTTTTTTCTGGAGTGTCCCGGAAATCCCTCCTCGATTGGCAGTTTTGCGCAGGGTTGTCAAGTAGGGGAAATTCTCGTATGTTTGGCAGGTTAAGCATTTGCTCCTAATTCCGTCCAATTTGTTCATTTTCAATATTTAAACAACTAATTTAGAAAAACTTTTAATAGAAACTTACTTGCTCACTTTTTATTGAGCTATTTATCACTCGATTCCAGTTGAAAACACTTTTAATGAGCTGTAATTGAATGTCAAAGTGCTGATATGGCAACATTAGAGGCACGCTGGAATTAGATGCTGTTCCCCTATCACACAGCCACTCAAGCATTCGCGTTTCAATTGCCCGTTGCCGCGGCACTATCAAATCGGCACTATTCGGTGAAACGCCACGCGAGTAAGAGTGCTGGGTAAGGATTGATAATTTCAAACTAGTTTCAAAAGTTTTCAAAAACTAAAGAAAATCCGTCCTACATGTAATTTTGTCATTTTTGAGTTAATAATACAGTTTGTTTCATAACTACATGTGTGCACACTTACATTTTTGTACCGAATTCGGTAGTTGAAAAATAGGTAATGTTTAGATCGGTAAAACAATCTGTCAAAATGAACAAAATTTAACCGAATTTCGGTTGTACGATGTACAATAATGAACCGCATTTCCGAATTTCGGTGAGTTTTTACCGAATTCGGTAATTTTCAGTTTACTCAACTGTTCAGCAGTTGCAAATTCGGTAAACTTTACCGAATTCGGTGGGACAAATTCGCCTTGCTTTTTTGTTCGAATGTGTGAAATAAGCATTGCCACTGATAAAGTTTTACTTTTGTGTGCGATAGTATAAAATATATGCGAAAGTAAATGAGTCACTGGCACTTACTTATCAATCACTTGAACCACGATGCGCAGATAAAGAAAAATGATAAAATTACATGATTATTTGTTCAATCGAGTTTAAATTTGGGATAAAGGCTCAGTACATCAAATTTGAGCTATTTTAATAAGGACACTTTTATTTGACTGAATTTTCTTTAAAAAACAGCGCACGGTTTATGCTAACCTTATCAATTTTTCTCATCAGTGATTAATTAATCATTTGAACAATGCCCGGAATGACAACGCCTGTTAAAGCAAAGTGAGTGGAATTTATTTTTGTTTAAAATTCTTGTTGTACATCATATTTTCATAGGCAACCTCCCAAAAATTCCAAAACCGCGGAAAGAATATCCGGAATTCACAATGGCATTCGTGGAACCGAATACCAACTGTGTGTGACGATGTACATTTTGCTGCGCGCCTATAACAGCTATTCTGAACACGGGCAAGATTTTAAGCTTTGTATGGAACCTACGGATCCGATAGTTGGCGAATTCGACGATATTTGGCTGGAGATGAATGGTGAACATATTTTGATACAGGTTAAGCATTGCTCAGACGGTAGCAATCTGACGGAGGGTATGCTTCTACCGAATAACCGTAGCTCTGATGAAGCATTTTCCATGTACAAATATTATGATTCTTTTGAAAAAAGTCAAAAGCTGAAAAAAGCCCGATGCAGAACTGATGAAAAGTGGACGTACGTTTTTTTGACCAACAAACCGTTGCAAGTGAGGGCAAGAAAAATGTTTGTAAAGTGTTCAAAAAAGTCTTCAATTGAAAGCATCTTCGATACCAGTTTATTCTACAAGTTTTGGAATGACCAAGAAAACGAATGTGTTAAGAAGCTAAATCCATCTGATGATTTTTGCGATAATTTCATACTTTCTGTGGCGCATTTGAATCTTCACAAATTGCGGAAGAAAATAGAAGCAGAAATTAGGAAAACCAAGCAAATGGACTCTAAACTTGGGATCAAATTTCTAAGAGACGAGCTTTTTGATTGGGTTTGTGATAAAGAAAATCGGAAGAACAAATATATGGATAGGGAATGGGTTGAATCAATGTTTCAAAAGTTTCACATCGAGCACGCAAAAGATCACTGGAAGGCATACGAAAACCCAGTTCTCTCAACTATAAAGGAATCATTGCAAGAGTTTTTGAATCAGGATAACCAGATAGGAGCAATAGACGAAACTGCTAAACTTTTGTACGAAAAAATAAAATACATTCTCACAACAGGTCAAACAGAGAACACACAGAAATGTGATGAAAATAAGTTGACAGCAATAGATAGAGAGGATGATGTTGACCAGGACGTTCCAGAAAAATTATCAACAATCAAACAAATATTTACGTTGCGACAAATTCTACAAATAAGTCGAGAATTTCAGGCAACAGATACACATCATCTATTCATCTACTTCAAAGTTGATTACGAAACAGCGAAGCTTAATGAATTAATGGACCTAATAGACGCAAATGATTCCTCAACTAAAACTCTTGGGAAAAACAACTCATCTGTCATGTTAAATTTGGCAGTACAATGTGTTTTGAAACGAGCGGAATTCAACATGGAGGGCACAGTTTTTGAAAATTCTCAGCTGATTCTCTGCCACGATAACGAAGTGGACATAATTGGAAAAACGATCCAAGATGTTGAAATTCAGTACGTTAGACTGAGAGCTGAAGCCAGGAAAGTTGGTCTGATTCTTGATGCATCGAAAACGAAGTACATGTTAGCCAATGGGAAACTACCGCAAAGTGGCTCGGTGACCATAGCGAGTGATAAGATCGAAATGGTGAAAGAGGTAGAATTCCTCGGATCATTAGTGACATGGGAGAACAGCTGCAACATAGAAATCGAGAGATGTATTAAAGTCGGAAAACGCACTTTCGAAGATCTTGAGGAGATGCTAGAATCAGAGCAAGATATTCTCAAGAAATGGAGGATATACGACGAGCAAATACGATCCAGAGTCCTTGAAGGGTGTGAGACGTGGACAGTGCTTGCCAGTAGAGAAACAATGCTCGTCAAGTTTGAAGACGATATGTTAAGAGCAATATTTAACGGTGCCAAACAACCAGACATCTGTAGACCTATCATGAGTGTTGTAAATGCTAAACAAGTACGGTGGGCGGGACAGGTCGCTGGGATGTCAAACGATGAACCCGCCAAAAGAGTGGTCATCGTAGCCAGCTTTCCCGACGTGAACCAGAGAAGACGTACGGGTAAACCGAAAACGCGATGGTTTGAGGCGATCAATGGTCGTGAAAAAGGGCAAGATCTACGCGAAGCTTGGGAACTAGCCGTAAAGCAGCTCAAATCTGGAAATTCAGGAGTAACCAAAACGGAATGCAAACATTTTGGAATTATGTCCTGATGCCTAAAGAGTAAAAACGGTCACAAAGAGGAAATCACTAGCAAATGATAAACACATATTTTCCCACAGGGTACACAAAGGATACACCAAAAATGAGTTGCATTAGGGCAGAACTACTTCCTCTCGAGATTCACAAGAAGGTAAGGAACATACATGTTGACTAGGATTACTACAAATGTTATTACCGGAAACTGGGGTGACATTGATAGCCCAGGATATCTTTAATAGCAGCATTTTTTTTTTTTTTTTGCTGCAATAAGTAAAACGATCACCTTTTTTCATAAAATTATTTTTATTAGGTCCATTTCGGTTCTGGGACCTGGTTAGGACCGAGTCGGCTTTTGTAATTACATTTTACTTAAAGCTATGAATAATTACAGAGGATCTTGTGTGTAAATGTTAGTGGGAGGGGAGTCGATTACCCGCGGCCAACTCGGGGTTAGTAGGGTGATGTTAAAAGACAAGGCGTGGGAAGGGAAGGGGATTGTGTAGGGGTCTTGGTTGGCTCTGCTGGCCTTTGCTTTTGTCCTCAGCCGCAACTCGGTGTCGGCTCGGCTGGGGCGTTCTTGCTTTGCTTCCGGTGCAAACCAGAAACGACGGCTTTGTGTGAAGGCTAGTTATACTAACTGAAGAAAAACTAAATGGTTATTTTGGAATCTAAGAGGAACTGATAGATCGGATCGAGAACATCAAGGTCTAGTTGAGATAACGCGTCTCGCATCGGGATTTCTGGTGGTCTTCCTCGGGCCCTGAGGGTATCTTTCAACTTAATTCTGTGAACATGGTGATCTGGACACGCCCATACGAGATGGTCGATGCCCTGATAACCCTGCCCACAGTCGCAAAGGTTCGTATCACTCATGTTGATGCGGTAAAGATGAGCCTTGGACGAGTAATGGTTCGACATAAGGCGGGACATCGTTCTGATGAATCCACGCGTCAAGTCCATTCCAGGCATTTCTTTGCACCTTAGGTCGTATGGAATACATCCAACGTCCCTTGGTGTCGCCGTCCCATTGTGTTTGCCAATCCAGAAGTGCCTTTCAAAAATGTCACCACTCTCAGCACCCTTCTTGGCTAAGTTGGCTGGGTAAGTCCGCTTTCTCATTACCCGGAATCGAGCAATGAGCGCGGACCCATACCACCGTGATGCTGAAGGACTGAGCCGCCAGGTTGTTATGATTATGAACCAATGGTTGAATATGAACCATAATCGGAAACTTGGTAGAATCGTGTTGTTACGGCGGTAGACTCCAAGATCTGTATTCCAGGACACTTTGGAGGACCCAGAACGTCCAATAATAAAATGTAACTTTTTTTTTGCCTGTTTCTGTTTACTCATGGAAAAAATTAACTACTGGTACCAAAATTATAGATTAACACAGTCTTGTCTTGCGTATTTCCGTGAGGAAAAACGCAGACTCCCTGGTCGGCTTCAGAGACCGGATAGCCTCAACAGAGCTAAAGATGAAGTAGTGGTCAGGTGGCATGGTCTCGATGATTCGCAGTGCGCAGTAAACCGAGTAAACCGCGGCTAACTCTGCGACATAAACCGAACTCGACTCCTTCAGCTTAAAGAACAGCTGATAAGATTCTTGATAGCTGAGCTGATTGGAGCCATCGGTGAAGAATCTGTTGTTTGGAGGAACATGGTTGTACTTTGATGCGAAGATCGACGGTACAACTCCCCGCAGAAGATGTTTTGGGATACCGCGAGTATCGGCTTTCATGGACGTGTCGAAGCCAATCAGGGTGCTGCTGGTTAACAGAGACGAGCGCTGTACCGTTGTGCTCGGGCTCCACTCCCACGATGACATAATGTCATAATATAGAAGCATGCGCCGAGACTCAACGTGAAGGTTCAGCAACGTTTCAAAGTTGTCACTTTGGAAACCCTATCAAAGTCACTTCAATTTACGGTGCGTATTGCAAAATGATTGTGTTATGTAACTTTTTTTTGTATTTTATTATTATTTGTTTTTAAGAACCATCTTACAGTTAACACTATGGGCAATGAATTTCGTCAATTGTATGGTTCGGATAGTACGCGACTGCAATACAATATTTACCAACTTTTGATCTCCAAAGAAGACTTTTTAATCGGTGAAATGCTGTGATAGTGTTGTTGGAAAGTTGCTGTTTCAAACGCAATGTTCAAAAAAGTGATGATTTAAAAAGGTCTCAGGTTATTAGTTTACAGACAAAAAGTAGCTATGTTTTTAATATTGTATTGTTATCATACTTTTTTAGCATGGAAGGTTAATCAAACAATTTATTTTTGATTTATTTTATCAATTATTTAAATACAAATTGTATTTTTATCAAATAGTCTAAATATTTTTTTATTTAATGTAAAAGAAAAGTCATGTGGACAAATGTCATGTCAAATTGTTCGCTTTTCAGCATGGCCTTGGCGCAGTCTCTGTTTCAAAACCCCTTACTCGAGCAACCTTTGGAGTCCAACTGCCTGGAAGCAGGTTTTGTTTTCTTTTCCAGTGAAACGACTCCTGCTGCTGCACTGGACATTCCACGGACAAAAATACACATCTGGAGTTTTTTTTTTAAAGGTTCAATAAACAAAATTTCCAGTTTTTGCTTTTTGGGTGTTTTAAAACCGCCTTGAGGCAGGGGTATTAAAAAACACCCAAAAAGCAAAAACTGAAAATTTGGTTTATTGGACCTTTTAAAAAAAAAAAAAGAAAAAACTCCAGACATGTCCATCCCGGGATTTTTCGGAAACTGGATATTGGGTACTAAAGCCCTTTATCAATTTTTATGTACAATGGTAAAAAACACGATTAAAAACCATTTCTGATCACTTTTTCATTTTAATGCAAAAAAAATCGACAAGACAACATTTTTTCGATGGATCAACTATGGTCCCCTTGGAACGAGCTGTCAAGTAGGAGCATTTCTGTCAAGAAGGACCGCGAGGTTATTTTTTCAAAATTTATTTAAACATCAATTTTAAACTCTTTGTGGGCGTACAAAGGGTCATTGTACTCAGAAAAATAAGCTTTATCGCTGTAAACAATAATATCAGCAATCTATGCTTCATTTTTGGACCCAATTCTTGAATCCTTGGAAGTTTTATATTTTGTCCCGGATTTCCCGAAATGGTAAAAATAATACATATTTTAGAGTGGAAATTTAAATCTGTTTTGGAATTAGTGGAACAATTGCATACTTAGGAATTTTATAGTACAGTCTAGATACAGACTCGATTATCCGAAAATTTCACTTCAGATAAGGTTAGTACAAATATTTTTAAAAGTTTTTTTTTGCTTTTTGCTTGACAGAATGGCCCGCCTAAGTAAAATGCGCCAAAAACCATAGAAAAACATACAAATTTAAGAATTCAGTGTAGTAGGCTTATGCTTTTGGATGTTCCCCTTGATGTTGTATACTTGGTTGATGAAAATTTTAAGCTTAAAACTATTTTTGAGCCACTTAAAAAAAAAGTTTTGTTTCGGCTACATTTCCTGGGTGCGGGCCACTTACCAAAACAAACATTTTTGAAAATAGTTTTAATATGTTGAAATAAGACACTATTTTTACAAATAAGCATCAAAACAAGTAAAAAATCAACTAATGTTGGATTAAACGTGATTTGTGAAGCTACCAGGAACAATATAATCCATTTAGCTCAAATTTCGTAAATTGTGATTGTTTTTATAAGACAGAAAAAGGCCCTCAAGTAGATTTTAATTTAAAACTTCCACCACCAAGCCTCTAAACGATTTGATGGTTCCGGTGTTGTTTGATTACCTTGGTAGTAACATCTAGTAACATTATAAGCATTGTACAAACTTTTTCAAACTAACCAACTTTTCAGAATGCTTATTTAAGAACCTCAAAATAAACAACATTTGCGTGGTTTTGTCATAAATTTACATTTTTGCTCATAATTCGAAAAATACAATGAATTCAAACGTCGTTTTCGGTATGGTGATGTTATTTGACGTCCTTTATAAGACCCTTGCCTTAATGTTGGTCTAAATAAATTCATTCTAAAGCCCAACACCAAGGGTGGCCCATTCTGCCCCCACCGCCCCTATGGGAATGGTAAACCAACGACACAAAATGACCCCCACAAAGTTTGAGTCAAATCAAAAAAATACAAAAAATTGCTCATGTTTAGATTATCCAAAGCTTTTTTTTTTAAGGATAATCGAACTTTGGATAATCGAGTACAGTTAGTAATGGGAAATGTCATCTTTTTGATGTTATACTTTAAAAATAACAGTCAAAACATATGTTGTTTGTTAAAAAAAAGCAAACGAAAAAACATATTTCTTTTTTTTGTTTAGTATTATGTTTTTTTATTCAAGTCTTAAAAGTGCACGTAGTCAGTGTTATACATACGAAACAATACTAAAACAATTCGATTATGTACACAAACAGCTTCCACACCCCACATGGGCCACATGTTCTTAAAGTTTCTAGCTATTACGATCAATGTTAAACATTTTCCAAACGAACGCTCCATCTCGTACGGCACAAAATATATTATTTAAAAAAAAATACTTATAAAGAAAGGACAAACAGTCGTGAACTTACCTCGCGTGTGCGCCTCACGCAAGCAAGCGTGGTCAAAATATCGCATTAAAAAGGAAAAAAAAAATAGCACGGATTGTTGTCGGTCACTCTGCAGGTGCGCACGGTGTCTACGCCACCTCCTCAATCGTGTCCATGTTTTCCTTGTTGTGCTCCTCCAGCTCAAGGTCGGCGCCAGCCTAATCAATTAAAAAACAATTTAACTTCAGCTTAGCAAAATGATTCAACCAAAAAACCCACCTTGGACGCAATGTTCGAGATTTGCAACGCCTTGAAGCGCTTCCGGTCCTCGGCGAGCACGTTGTGGCGCGGCGCCAGCGGCGTCGAGTTGCGGATTTCGTCCCCGTTCAGGCTCGCGCACAGCATGCTCACGTCCTCGTTGTCCTGCTGTCGATGAAAAGAATTGTTTATTGGTTTTAAGATTTTAAAGGGGTTTGACTTACCTCCGAGATTGAAAGGTCATGATCTCGTTCCCGCTCGCGCCAGAATCGGCGCACGATGCGGTCGTGTGGGGAGGTCATGGCGAGGTCTTTCGGGTAGGAGATGGTTTTGCGGATCGGGGTTTGGCCGGTTGGTTGGTACAGTTGCAGTTCTTCGCGGTGGAATCGGCCGATGTGGGCGGTCATTTCGGCCAGGTTGGCGTTGGTCTGGTTCTGGTAGGTGGTGATGTTTCGCTGGAGTTGTTTGTTGAGGGCGACGGTCGTCGTTTGGAACTCGGACTGTTCGGTACGGTCGGAGGCTAGTTTGGTGACGAGGGATTCGGTTTGGGCGCTGTGCGATGAGGAAAGCTGGGCGCGGTGATTTGTGAAGGCGGTGGTGAATTGTGTCCACCGAGTCTTGGTGGATTCGGGGAGGGCTTGCAACGTTTGGCGCTGCTGAGTGATGGCTTCCTTTTGCGCAGTACAGCTGGCTTCCAGAGGTTGGAGAATCGTTTCCTTGAGGCATCCTTCCACGACGAACCGTTGCATCTTCAGGACATCATCCAGCTGGCGGCCGTTTTCTTCCAGCTGTTCCGCGGAAGCCGTTCGCTGTCGAATGCTCTCTTCGACCTGAGTCTCGCCAGTGCTGATCAACCGCTGGGCAGCACTCTTCGCGTCTTGAACGTCCTGGCAAACGGTCTTCAGCTTGTCCAACCCGGCTTCCTCCGCCCGCATCTCCTCGCACATCTTGTTGTAGAACGCGGTCAGCTGGTCCATCCGTTTCTGCGCCGACTCCTTTGACTTTTCCACAAACTGCTCAATCTGAACTCCGCTCTCGCCGAACCGCACCATCAGTTGGTCCATCTCGCCCAAATTCCGCCGTTGAGCATTGGCAAACGCCAAGCACTGCTCGTCACTCCGCCGACAGCTTTCCAGCGTGCTCTCGAGCAGATTCCTCTGCGCGCCCTGCTGCTCCTCCAAGATCTTCCGCAACGCTTCGACATTACCCGCCACCGTTTTCCTCAAACCCTCAACCGCTTGATCAACCAGCCCAGCGCAACTCTCCACCACCTTCAGCTGTCCCTCCGTCCACTCGGAATGCTCCCGTTGGAAACTCTCCACGAGCGCTGACCCACCAGCCAACCCCGTCTCCGCCAAGCTCTCCAGCGCCGCAATACGATCCCTCGTATCCTGCTGCAGCGTGTCCTGCTTCGCCAGGTACTTTTCCCAGTCGCGACCAATCGAAGTGGTGATCTGGGCGCATCCCTGCGTCAGACTCGTCACGTTCGCCTGCATGTTCTGCATTCGGGTGCGCATCTGGTCCACAAACTGCTCGCACACGGTTTGGTTCTTGGCGTCCGTTTCTTTTCTGCGATCGATCGTCGCGTGCAGCCCGTCCGTGTCGGCCTTCACGTCCTCGACGACCTCGATCAGCTCCTTCGCCTGGCTAGTCAGCGCTTCCTCCGTCTTGACCTGCCGATCGATGATGGCCTTCTTCTCGACGTAGCGGTTCTTCACCATGTTCAGGTTGCGCTTCGTGCTGACCAGTTCGTGCTTGGTCACGCACAAATCGCCCTCGGTTTTGCGCAGAATTTCCTCCTTTTCCACCAGACTGAGGCTGACCTCCTTGAAGATGGCCTCCTTCTTGGCGAGGTCGTCCTTCAGGACTCTGATGAGCTGCACCTTGTCGTTGAGCTCCTTCGTGGTGGCTTCCGATTTGTAGAGCATTTCGTTGTAAGTATCCTCCGGCAGGTAAATTCCGTTTTTGTCGCGGGTTGCGTGAAGTTCACGCTTCAACCGATCGATCTCTTCGGTGTACTCCTTGATGACGGTCTTCTTGGACAACTTCTGGTTCGCCTCCGGTTTGTTCTGGATGTTTTTGGCACGGTGGGCGTACTCCAGCGTGCTGAGCGTTTCTTCAAAGTCTTTGTGCCCTGGCGAGATGGTCGCAATGATGGACGTTTTGGTGCGTCCTCCGAGCGATTCCTGAAGCAAACGGGTCAATTTAGACTCCCGATACGGAATGTGCGGCGTTCGTTCGACCAGCGCCGTGATGACCCGACCCAGCGTCAGCAGCGACTGGTTAATATTAACCGACTCGCGCGTACGAATGCCCTTTTCGTTGCCGGCCTTGGTGATGTTCTCGCTTCCGGCCAAATCGACCAGGTTGAGCTTGCCAATCTTGAGCAGCTCCTCGCCCTCCATCCCATTCTCCTTGATGTGAACAATAATCGAGAAGATCGTGTGCGAACGGGACGACTGAGCGTTCATCAAGGTCGACGCCGTCCGGCGACGTTCCTGCCCTTTCGCCAACAATTTATAAACGTCATCCTTACTGTGCACCAGCACCTCCTCCAACCCCTGCACAATCACCGACCCCTTCTTATTTACATCGTCGTAAATCCTAATCTTTACATGATCGTCCGTCGACAGCAAATCGCACAACTCTTCGTTGTACAACTCCAGGTACGAAATCCTCATCGAAAACTCCAACTCCGTCATCCGCAGCTCGTCAAACAGATGGTTCAACGCCCGCGGAATTATCCCCGTCTTCGTATCGTCGTCCCACCCCGAACTCAACTCCGGCTGCTCCTCCCCCACCATCGTAAACGTCTTCCCCGTGCCCGTCTGCCCATACGCAAACACCGTACAATTAAACCCGGCCAGCACCTCCTCGATGTACGGCGCGACCACGGCATGGTACACTTCGTGCTGCTTCGAGTTCACATCAAAAGCCCGATCAAACGTAAACTTCTTCGACGTCCGCGTATCCGACAACGTCGGCTTCAGCATCACCTCCCTGCTGGACACCACGTCCACCACTTCCTGTGACCGGATCAACTTCTCCCGGGCATTTGTGGGCCTAAAAAAAAAGTTGACAGTTGACCAAAAAACGGTTCCCCTTCGGAACGCCCAAACCGCAACTCACCTGACGCGCAGATAAACCTGCACATTTTGGTTGCATTTGAGCGGTTTTCCGTTGCTCGTGTTGTTGCCGCTGCTCGCGTCCATCCTGTTTCGGTGCCGGATCCGTAAAAGTAGCCGTAAATTTGCGCAAAAAACACTCCGCCTTTTTGCTTTTGCTCGCGGTTGAACGGTCGACGATTTCGAATTTCTGATGGGCGGCGATCAACCGTTTGAGTGCGCAGTGTTGCCAGAAGTGGACCGCGGTGGGGCACTCACTTTTGACAGGTTTATGTGGCGTCCGGCGAGTACGTCACGTTGAAATGTACAAGAAAATCGTTCGTTTAGATGTGAAAGTTTTTTAGCACGTAAAAAAATTAATCTTGAGTTAATTTTTTTAATTTTTGAAAGGTCAAAAAAAAAACTTGAATTCGGTACTAAAGCCCTATGTCAATGTTTATGTACAACGGTAAAAAACATGATTAAAAACCATTTCTGATCACTTTTTTTTTCATTTTAATGCAAATTTTTTTTTTTGACAACATTTTTTCGATGGATCAACTATGGTCCCCTTGGAACGAGCTGTGAAGTAGGAGTGTTTTTAATGGTGTTTTTTACCGTTGTACATAAAAATTTACATAGGGCTTTAGTTTGGCTTTAGTACTCAATTGGGCCAATGTGAGTTTGTAAACAATGGGTATATCTTGCTCACGTCAGTGGGGAGTAAGGAAAAATTGCGAACATGTGTTTGTTGATTTATTATTTATTTATTTTCTTTTCATTTAAAAATTGTTTGAATAGTTGTACTGTAAAGGCTGATACGCAGATCGGAAGGAACGCAAAACTCCATTAAAAAATCGCACAAGAAAAGGTCAGGGAAAGGGCCACGAAAATATTTTTCTTAAGCGGTACGCAGCTGAAAAGTAACAGAAACGGAAAGTGGGTTTGACGTTTTAAGAATTTAAGAATTTAAGAATTTAAGAATTTAAGAATTTAAGAATTTAAGAATTTAAGAATTTAAGAATTTAAGAATTTAAGAATTTAAGAATTTAAGAATTTAAGAATTTGAGAATTTAAGAATTTAAGAATTTAAGAATTTAAGAATTTAAGAATTTAAGAATTTAAGAATTTAAGAATTTAAGAATTTAAGAATTTAAGAATTTAAGAATTTAAGAATTTAAGAATTTAAGAATTTAAGAATTTAAGAATTTAAGAATTTAAGATCATGATTGCTTGTTTTCAAATCTTTATTGGCTTATTTAAAATGTTTTGCTTGACTTTTTGCCTTTACTCAATACAAATGACTTGTCTCTTGCATGTCCGGCAGAAGATTGACAATGCGATGACCAAAATTAATCAAACACAGCCCCAATCTGACCTAAAAAACTAAACTGCATCACCCCAGATTACCAAAAGTCATTTTTCATACGAAAACTTGCAGCACGGGAGGGAAAATATCTCCAAACTCGAAGAATTGAAATCGAAAAATCAATCATCACTCTTAATGTTAACATTTACTGACGTGAGCAGGATAAACTTTTTGTTTACAAACTCACATTGGCCCAATTATATTGTTTTGCTTGAAAAAACCTTCCGTCAGACGATTTGCTCCCGGTAGATCCCGGAGCTAACCTGAGTTTTGTTTAGATTCGGATGAACACGGATGAACTCGAACCTAAATTAGCTCTCACACAAGTATCGCGGTGGGCTTGACGCGGGTGCCAAATTAGCTTTACAACGCAATTAGGTCCCTGCGGTGGAGATGCCCTAACAGATGGTGAAGAATTATTTTTCAAGCTTATCATCTGTTCAAGTGGCGTCTACGGGCTTAGAGAGCCTGGAGCTTATTAGAGAACGGACATCTCAAACCAAAAGTACCAATCGAAGCACGAGAAATGTCAAACGAAGGTACCAATCGAGCAAAATCCTTTGTCTTGTGCTCGATTGGTACCTCCGTTCCACAGTTCTCGTGCTTCGATTGGTACTTTTGGTTTGAGATGTCCGTTCTCTAATAAGCTCCAGGCTCTCTATACGGGCTGACAGCAATTTTAGTTTTGGCGCGCATTTCGTGTTTGTTTACGTTACCAGTTTGAGTGTTCAGTTTCCCGGTCAGTTGGAGAACCATCCGAATCCGGGAAATTTGTAAGTAACACTAAGCTTAAACTTGTCCTCAAACGCATTTTTTGAAAATGCTTAATTAATTAAAATTTCTTCTAGCACTCTTGGCCATGACGGGAACCAGTCAAGATGTGTACTCCACAGCGATGAGGACCATCAAGTTCGGTTATACGTGGACCATGCACAATTTCAGCCTTTGGGAGGCGAATGTGGAGGGAGTCCAATGTTCGCCAAAATTTCCACCTGGACCAGATGAGCCGTATCAATGGACTTTGAAGTATGTTCCCAAATCGCCGAAGCACGACACGTGCTGTTCCATTTGTGTGCAGATGGCTTCGCCGTTGGTATCCGAACCTAAAGTGTTAGCACATTGCGAAATGATTGCTGCAGATTCCAAAGGGGTTACCATAGTGCAACAGTCTTTAAAGGGACGCTTTGGTAATTAAAATTTTGTCATTTAACGGTTTATTAGATACGATAACTTGTCAGTTTACACTTTTGATCAGGTCAAGGTGCATCAAGTTGGGGCTGGACGTGTTTTGCCGAGCGTAAAACATTGCTTGAGAGGGTGAAGCCAGATGATCAACTGAACATACGGTGTAAAATAATCGTGTATGTAGAACTCGTCAATGGATCTCCTCCAGGAGCTGTCAAAGGAAACCAACCGTGTCATTCGCAAGGCAGCTTGTCCACGGATTTGCAGTCCCTAGTCGATGACCAGAAGTTCGGCGATGTCACTATACAAATCGGAAGCCGGCGATTCCTGGCCTACAAAGGAATCCTTTCTGCAAGAAGCCCAGTGTTTGCTTCGATGTTCCAGCACCAAATGCAGGAAAACATTGGAAATTCCGTTTCTATCAGCGATATAAAACCTGAGGTTTTTAAGAAACTGCTGCACTACATCTACACGGACCAGCTGACCGGTTTGGACGCGGTGGCCCCCGATTTGTACGCGGCGGCCGATAAATACGCCATATCGTCGTTGAAAGATCGGTGCCGGCAGCACATCCTACAAATGCTCAGCTGGAAAACGGGTGCGGAAACGTTGATGCTTGCCGACACGCACCAGGACCCGGAAATGAAGAAGCAAGTGTTGCAGTTTTTCAGCGGCAGCGTTGCGGGCAAGGTGACCGAATCGGCCGGATGGAGGAAAATGGCCAGAACTCACCCGTACTTGGTCGACGAAACCGTCAAAGCGCTGGCGGCAAAAGTGCGGGTCTGTGAGCAATAATGGTTTAATTTGAACGCATTCGATATAAATATATTACTCAGAAATATATCCCAAACAAGTTCAAGTTCGGTTAGTACGTCATTTTTAGTTTTGTTGGATTCTTTTAATTATGATCTGTTTTCTAATAAATAACTTCGATTATTGATCATATTGTTGATTTTAAGTTACTTGTCTTCTATACTTGTTTTTTTTTCCATGCTCTTGATCTCTCAGAAATGATTAAAAGGGGCAACTGACAGATTTGAGTGAATTGCACTCTGAATTCAACGATTATTGAGTGAAATTCACCCAAATTTTACAGTTTTACCACGCTTTACTCATTTCTGAGTAGGTTCAGTTTTGACAAAAACTGAGTAATTTGAAATGAGCGAGTGTGTTCGTCTGACTGTCTTTGTTACACGGTCAGCTGGATGTACTCAAAATCAAGTTCGATTCACTCATTTTGGACCATGCGTGGAGGAATTCATTTATGAGTTTAATGCTGAAACTCATAAATGAGTTTAGCGCTCGAACTGCCGAATGAGTACTTTTGGGGAACCGGGTTTTTTTTAGCTTTTTCCCATATTTAGAGCTTATACTAAGCCTACATATGCCTTAATACTTGACTTAACGATTTTGGAGGTCTCCCAACATCTTCAGGGTATTGTATTCGGAATTAAAGGGAGGTAAAAACAAAGGAAAATGCATTTTTTATGTTTTTTTATTTACAGACACACATCGATATCCGCACACGAACATGCTAATCTTCAGTTGCTTCGAGTAGTGTTCGATTGACAAGGTTTACAGATGATTTGTTAGTGGAAGAGATAATTTTCAGTTCGTTCAACTTAACTAGCTCAAAAAGCTTACGAAGTAGTGTCGGAGTTTTAAGATTAAGAATAGAACAAAATTTTATAAATATTTCAAAGGAGGTGGCAAAATTTTGCTCTCCGCATGGCAAGGCTATTCCTTGCACTATTATGTAATACGGTCCACTGAGTAGCTCCTCTGCGACGCAGACCATGTGTGGATCCATGTTGGGATGCATTTTGATGTAACCCTCAACGACATCTTTGATGGCTGTGGTTTCGCTGGGCTGTAAAACAAAATAATTTTAAAATTTGCCTCTAAACTACTTAAAGAACTCAATCTAATCTAATTTTATCTTATCTGATAACAAGAGATTCATGCACAATTAGGAAGAACTGCCTACTTATTTCTCTACTGACAAATTCCTTTTTATTGGGGCAAACAATTTTCCCTAAATTTCTCTCCTAAAGTGATAACACTTACTGACGTCCAACGCATTAGTGGTTCAGCCATGGAAGCGCTTATGCTCTTGTCGCCGGAAATGGTCCTTTTAACCCCACGGTTGCCCATCTTCTTCATCAATCTAATGGCAGAGCGAAGTTCTCCTGTTTAAATAGAAAGATAAACAAATTTATAATATAACAGATTTAAATTTTTAAACAGTTCACACACAAAGGAATAACTTACTGTCAGCAATGTCACTAAATCCTGTATCGTGTGAAAGGCAG
Organism: Culex pipiens pallens; assembly: GCF_016801865.2. Taxonomy (NCBI): domain Eukaryota; kingdom Metazoa; phylum Arthropoda; class Insecta; order Diptera; family Culicidae; genus Culex; species Culex pipiens. The sequence continues at coordinate 14,784,521 of NC_068939.1, forward strand.
CTTAAAAGAAACTTTTTCATATTCGAGTTTACGTTATGTTGAGGATACGTCTGTTCAAACATTTGAAGAACCTAACAAAAGATAAAATATAAAAATCGTTCTAATTCAATTATTCATCGATTAACTTACAACAAGGCCGTTGTATGAAACGATGTGCGGGAAAACTGTGACAATGTCTGATAGTGATTTTCCCTGTTGTACCAAAAAGGCAAAATGCGGATGGCATTTTGCCATTCCGTCACAAATTTGTTTCATGTGTTGGTTATTCGGCCGCAACGCCGCAATGAGTTCGGCGTCGTCCATCAAATGTTCACAGGGATCTGGCAGACTTTTTGGAGGACGAAGAAACTTCCTATTATTTTTCTCCACTTTCCCGCGAAGATTTCCAATTTTCCACTCAATAATTCCTGTGTGAGGTCCCTTTTTTTCGCCTCCATTTTTCCAAAAGAAAAACGACTGAAATAAAAAATACAGTTTAATTTTTTTCCAATAAAAAAGACCTCATTCCCCGAGTCGATTTGGGTTTTTTTAAAGCGATTCGGGTAGTTTGGAGTTGAACCGAGAATAATGAACAATGTTTTACAGTAAAACCCCGATGGTTGGATACCAATTGATTTTAGTTTGACACCGTCTTTACATAGATCTGATAGTGTTCGAGATCCCTTTGTAAAAAGGGACACATCAAAACAAACGGGGACATAATCAAAAGTGTCAAACCATCAGGGTTTAATTGTATTTTATAATACCTCGATAGGATCGTCAGGAGAGGCCTTGGTCTTTTCGAGCTGGGGAAAGGATTTCAAAATATTTTCAGCCAGCTGTTGTTTTTCACTCAGACTCGGATAACTGAAACGAGAAGTACATTGATAATACTATAAACAGTTAATTTGTCATTGATTACTTACTCTTTGTTCAAAATCCTTTCTTTAAAGTAGTGATTGTTAAGAATGCTGTTCATCTGTCGCAGTTTTTTCACGTTAGGAACCTTCCCGTAAATCAGGTCATTAAAAACTTGTTAAAAATTGCGTGCTGCTCTTAAAATTGTCTTTATTTCATCAACCTACAAGAAATATAAAAAGCATTTTTTTAATTATTCGGTTAAATTATAAACTTGATAATGCAAAGGTTTTATAGGGAATAGTACCGTTGTTTGATGTTGATCTGTTTGGTCATCCTGCGGAGGTTCAATTCCGCTCGATTCGTTCTTACTATTTAAAATGTTGATTGCCTTCAAAATAAGTTTTTGGGGTCCTTTTTGAGTAATGCCCATTTCAATAATGTCATTGTTGTCAAGATCTTGAAGGGAGATGTCAGTTATCTTTTCAGCTGGAATAAAATTAAAAGCGTAGTTATAAAACCTACAAAATATAGACAAAACATATAGACAAAAATAACCCTCTCCCGCCTAAAGCACTAAAATTGAGAACTTAAAAATCAAAATCACAAATATTGTAAAGATAAAGTTTTTTTTTAATTTTTTGTATAATTTTTTTTCTATTTTCCATGTTCTATTTGATATTTTCTATTTGCTTTTTTCTATTTGATATTTTCTATTTGATATTTTCTGTTTGATATTTTCGATTTGATTTTTTCTATTTTCTATTTTCTATTTGCTATTTTCTATTTTCTATTTTCCATGTTCTTTTTTCTATTTTTTATTTTTTATTTTCTATTTGATATTTTCTATTTGATATTTTCTATTTTCTATTTGATATTTTCTATTTGATATTTTCTATTTGATATTTTCTATTTGATATTTTCTATTTGATATTTTCTATTTGATATTTTCTATATTCTATGTTCTATTTTTTATTTTCTATTTGATTTTTTCAATTTGATATTTTCTATTTGATATTTTCTATTTGATATTTTCTACTTGATATTTTCTATTTGATATTTTCTATTTGATATTTTCTATTTGATATTTTCTATTTGATATTTTCTATTTGATATTTTCTATTTGATATTTTCTATATTCTATATTCTATTTTTTATTTTCTATTTTCTGTTTGATTTTTTCAATTTTTTATTTGATGTTCGATATTTTCTATTATTTGAATCCTCGAGTAACAGTAAGACAAGATAACACACACACACACACACACACACACACACACACACACACACACACACACACACACACAAAAGCGCGCGCGCGGTATTGATTCCCCCCGAAGTAATATCGAAAGGTGGTCCCGAGTAATCTTTCCCTGTTCCTGAGGGGAACACCCGTGAAGAGTATCGGGGCCGGCATTTACAAAGCGGATTCAGTGACAGTTTATTAAACAACTAAATGTTAACAAAAAAAACACGCGGTATTTATGTGATTTTATTAGCCTTCGGTAAAACACTTTTTTGTGAAAAAAATGCAAACAGAACTTTATTTAGCTACAATATTTACTGGGAGCAATCCTTAGTTTTAATCGTCATTATATTTAAGACTTATGTAATAACAATCCTCATTCTGTTCCTGATTGCATGTTCACAAATTATAAGTTTTTCTACTTAGAATTTTTGCCTCATTCATTCTTACAATATTTGTAGAAACTTTCACTTTGTAAGCAAATAACACGCCATTGAACCCAATGACATCTAATTCCTGAACTACAAAAATTAGATTTTGATTAATACTAACTGTATAGAGTAACAATCCATAAAAATTACCTTCAGCTTTTACGTACTTCAATACATAACCTGGTCTAAAATGAGTTCCATTTATAGTTAAATGTTGGACTAACTTAACTAAATCCATATTAGGGTAATCAAACCATACCAATGCTGTATCAATAAGATCTTTTTTAACTAAACTAGATTTTAGTATAATAGGTTTGTCAACTATGTAGTTATGATTAATGATAGAATTCGCTTGTTTAACTGCTAGTCTGTTAGACATACTGAAAGTTAAATTAATACGATTGTAACAGGTAGCGACTTGGCTTTTGGACTCTTTAAACTTCATTTCGTACATAAAACAGCTATTATTAGCAACTGGACCGTTCTCAATACATAACTTATAATAATGTGAAATATGATGGATTTTATTTATGGCACTAGTTGCAGAGAAACGTTTTAGAAATACTTCATGGAACAGTTCCACGGCCTTTTTCAAATCGTTAATCAAATTTAATGTTAGGTTATTCGAGAAAGAAATAAAACAGATTTCAAGAAGGTAACTTATCAACTCTTTGCTATAATTAATGGAATCGAATAAATCATAGAAAATAAATGGGAAACATCTCAAAAGAAGCCAAGTTTGCGATGCGCTTTGACCCAGTGTATGTCCTTTGGATTTTAAATTCAGAATGGTAAAATTCCCTAAGGGTTTGACAGGAGATTCTACCTGACCGTAGTCGAATTTGGTTATGCGATGGTTGAGTTCGTCGATACTTAATTTGCCAGACTTCACCGCCTCTTGGAAAATATTTTTGATAATCATTGGGACAACCCCCTCGAGTAGATCATGCATGGGATCAAAACAAGGACTCTCTGGCCACTTGAAGTACTTTAAACGTTCGAGACAGCATCGCTGTTTCAGTCCGGTTTCTTTGCGGAGTGCTTTCTTCTGGGCCGTTGTGATACATGCTTCAATTGAATTTAGTGCCTGTTCGACGCTAGCGCTGGTTCTAACTGGAAAGGTGTCTCCTAGCTTCCCGTCGTGAAGTTCCGGTCGTGAGATTTCACAATTTCGGCAAAATTTGTTCGCTGATGCAGATAACAAACCAAATACGTCGTGTGCAGCTAAAGTATCTCCCAAAACATTAACTAATACTGCTCTTATAGTCATAGATGTTGATCCTAACTGCAAAGGAACGCCTGCCTCACTTTCCAGAAGAATCAAATCTTCGATCAGAAGATTTAGAACCTTACTGTAACCGTATGTTTTTAAATGGCACGATTTTATCATCATTAACAAGTAAACACTATCCAAAGATGAATTGACGCGCGTGTCGAAATTTTGTATCCGAAAATAAATGTTGGTAATCTTATTTTTCCCCTTTCTTGATCCTAACGGGTTGCAATATTCACCTTCGTCAAGATGAACCGACAATCTCAGCGCTTGCGGAAACCGTTGAAGAAATTGGTGAGTCGCGTAATGTTCCGAATCTTTGTATGTTTTTATAGTTCCTGATGGGCTCGCGTCCTCTGCCTCTACCATTCGTCGAGCTTCTGGATCGGACATAATCAATCTTAATGTATCAACCAGCGACAGATAGTGCACAGTGTCTTTGGTGAACGTTTCTTTCGTTGTAGTAAGCTTCTTTGGAAATTTTTGATGGAACTTTTTTCCTTTGGACGTACTCAGTACTGTCGCTTGCGTTACTTTCTGCTTCCCTAACACTATCGTTGTCGGACGTGGTACATAACATCCAGCTCGAGATGATAACAATGCCACATTTTGCTCTGGGGTATGAACAGCTTCAAGTATATCGGGAATGTACAATGATTCGATAAAATCTTTAGTAATTTCGTCATCAACGGGCAACTGCTTATCATAAAGAAATTGTTTCACCTTGGCCATCGCGAATTTTTGACTGATTTTTAGGATCGTGGAAAAGCCGTCCAAAAATGCTTGAAGTTTTGATTCAGGCAGTGACACATCGCATCTGAGGTTGGTAACAAGATTTACTATGTGTTTTGAGGTTTCTTCGAGTGTAGCGCCTTCGTCGTCCATAAAATAAGGGTTTTGAATCCCCGGCAAATTGAGCATTTCCACATCATCATGAGCACGCACTTCTTCTGCTTCGCACATCTGTACATCTCCCTCTTCGTTATCGTTTGTTGCTTCTTGAACGGGAATGTTGGTTGGGACTCTTGGGTGCTTGTCCAGAATGTGCCTCTTTAAATCTTTGAAATACCAATAAATACCACGACATATTTTGCATATGAATGGTGAAGCAGCCTTTGTACTGGTTGGAAGTTTGTGTTCGTTGATAAAATGTTGTTTTAGTTCATCAACATATCCCTGGACGCGCTGACAACATCCATGAACGTGGCACTGAAGTCCTTGATAGCATCAATAAATAAAATTAGTATAAAAAAAATCAGATAATTTATCAAATAACATTGCATTTGACAAAACAACATCAAAACAAAACGAGTAGTTTGCTCACGCAGAAAAATAAGACATATTGAATTCATAACAAAATAAGACTTGTGGAATTTAGATAAATAACAGGCTAATTCTACAAAATATTTTTCTGCGTGTTAGCTTTAGTATATTAATTATAATCCAGTACCCTATATTTTTTGTTAGATAAACTTTACTGAACAATACAGACAGATAAACAATTAAACCCGATTGTTTGACACCATTTTTTTTTTGCTGTTTTGTATTTTTTTTTTATAACAAGAGAATACTTTTCATCTCTAGCTTCATGCAACTTTGATTTGCTGTTCTATTTGTTTTTTTTTTATAATATTTTTTTTTAAATTTCAGAATATTCCAAATATTCAAGAATTTCTGGGAACTCTGGCTTTTGTGGTGACCGGACACGACTTCCAGCGATGATGCGAATCCGAATTTCCCTGCTGCAATTGTTGAATTCGTAAATTTCAATTTCAATATGGTTTAATTTGTGAATAATCAAGTTACAATGCGTTCAATTAGGTACATAACAAAGCTTTAGTGTAAAAAAACAAGAGTAAGAAAAAGTTTTCAAAAAACTTGCTCCGGCAGCTCCGAAACCGCGTCATCATCTCCCCCGCGAGAGCAAAAAACTCCGGCAGGTTCCCGGTGACTTCTTGCTGGGTCGCATTGCCGCTGCCGGGAGCGACCACGCTGGCGAACGGAAGCCCCCAACCAGGAGGGAACGCTGAATTATCCGCTGGAACCGTACCTGTTCAGCTGCAGGCACGGCTGTGCTCTTACTTCGCTAAGGAGGGTGGGACGCTGCTGATTTCTTCTTCCGCTGCTGCTTTCTTCTTCTTTCTTCCCTCAAGTCCGTCTTTCGTGGCAGTGCGCACGCCTCCGAGAGGTGTGATTCACCACACTTCACGCATTGGGGCCGGAAGTTGCAGTTCCGCGATCGGTGGCTGAATTTCTGGCAACGGTGGCATTGCGCTACGTCCATTGGGTTTTTGGAGTAAAATTGCCAGTTTACCCAACAACCGTCCAACGCCTTAGTCCGTCGCAGGTCTTGGATTTTGACGGTGTCGCGGTCGAAGTACTTCAGGTACAGGTTGTGCGTACCTGTGACTGTTGTCTTTCGCGACAGCACTTTAATCTCCAGTGGCTTTATTCCGGCGTTCGAGAGGTGTCGCTTCAGGTCAGTGATCGGACGATAACCCTGCAAGACCACCTTAACAGGGGGCTTCTCTGGGTCGTATGTGTAGAAGTTGAAGTTGCTACGCTTTAATTCTTTACGCACCATGTTGAAATTCTTTCTGTTTAGTGTGATCACTTGTACTGATGACTTATCGATTTTCAGACAATATCCTAGGCCTTCCAGTAACTCGTCAACATCGTCCGCCAACGTGTCCAAAACAAAACATGGACGTGGTCTTCGTTCCGTTGGGAATTCTGGCTTTTTTTTATTAGGTCCTATAAACAAATTTAAACATTGAGTGTATCCCGCTTACTCCGATGGACTTTGACATATGGTGTGAAAGGGATACACTCAAGGTTTACATTTGTTTATAGGACCTAATCAAAAAATGTCGAGAATTGTTCTCTTTTGACGTTGACACTTTTTTCCGTGCGCATCCATCGTCGTCGTCGTCGGTAGTACTACCGTCGGTGTTGTTGTTGTTGCTTTCTTCGTCGCTCAGCACCTGGAACTCGTTCACTTTGTAGGCCGGGTTTAGTATTGTGATGGCACGGTAGTTCACACAATTTAACTTGTCCCCCTTCTTGTAGATCTGGCATATTACTTCCACTTTTTACTAATCCGGAAGTTGTTCTGAATCCCTAAATTTAAGTTTTGTAAAATTACTTCAATTCCTAAAATTTAATTAAAATGTAAAAAAAAAATCTTATTTCTTTTAAATTAAAAAAAATACAGTGATGGCTGTCTTTACGCTCCTCCTTTCTAAAATTCATAATTTTTTTAAAAAATCAATATTTTAATATTTTGTAAGATTACTTAATTTAAAAAAAACTTTCCGTAAAAAAAACAATTTATATTTTTATTCAACTTTGAAGGATTTAAATGCTCATATTTTATTAAATTTTTAATATTTGTAAAATACCGCAAAAAAATAAAAAAATTTACAAAAAAAATCTAAAGAAAATTTTTTTTTTCAAAGTTTATGTTGGAAACTTATGATTGCAAAATAACTAGACAGGTGTATAATATATATGTAAATATCTAGTTCAATATAATCATGCTTACTGATAAGTTAGTGACATAAATAGTGTCGAATTAGCAATTGTTAAGAAATTTAGGTATTGGGACAGCTTATGATTGCAAAATAACTAGACAGGTGTATAATATATATGTAAATATCTAGTTCAATATAATCATGCTTACTGATAAGTTAGTGACATAAATAGTGTCGAATTAGCAATTGTTAAGAAATTTAGGTATTGGGACAGCTGATTTAGACTGAATATAGTTAAAACAGTAACGACTATACATCCGTTTACATTAAAGTTTTCGTCACAATTCACCCCAGTTGATGATATTAATGTTCACATACATACAAAAAACATTCACAAATCATACATAAAATCCAACTTACCGTTGAGAATGTTAAGCGACTCCGGATCAAGGGTTTCTGTGAGAAATTCCATTTCTTCAACGGTGATCGTATCGAACCAACTGGATGTCCAAAGTCGAAAGGTACACGAACTGTTAGGCCAGCAGGAGACGGCAAACCGCAGAGCACCCAGACCGGTCAGCGAATCGACTGCTGTGCAATCTGTAAAAAATAAAATAAAACTTTAATATTTGATAGGAACTGAAACAAAATGAAGATTTTTACCAATGAACTTCTTTTACGCCGTCCGTGAAACGCACAAAATGCGAGGCCAGCAGGAGACGGAAAACCGCAGAGCACGTAACGTGGACGAGGACGGCCGTGAAACGCACGAACTGTTAGGCCAGCAGGAGACGGCAAACCGCAGAGCACGTAACGTGGACGCCGTGGATGAGGACCACCCCGACCGGTCAGCGAATCGACTGCTGTGCAATCTGTAAAAAATAAAATAAAACTTTAATATTTGATAGGAACTGAAACAAAATGAAGATTTTTACCAATGAACTTCTTTTACGCCGTCCGTGAAACGCACAAAATGCGAGGCCAGCAGGACCAGGGTTGTTACGGAAAAGTCGAAAAAAAATCCGCGCCAAATCCGCGCCGACCCCAAGACCCAATCCGCGCGAAATCCGCGCCATAAAAAAATCGCGACAAACATAGAAGAGAGTAACATAATGAATAAAATTTTAAACGAAAAAAGAATAATACAGAAAGCATTACTGATCCGTTGATCAGTTGTGGATTCATATCCCACCTGCACCAAGTGGAACCTTTTCTGCCATTTCTGAAACAATATTAGCATTTTTTGCAATACTTTAAATATCTTTGCTTTGAAAACAAATTCAGGAAAAAAATTAAATTCAAAAATTTAAAAAATATAAAACCCTAAAATAAATCACCAAATTCTAAAATCTAGGGATTTTGTACTTGATAATTCTCACCAAAATTTTACTTTGGAAAATCGAAACACGAAATTTATTTAATTTTCTTCTCTAAATTTCTCTAAACTAAAATATGACTCCGAAAATGATTCGAACTAAGAAAATGGCAAAAAAAAACAATAATTTAATAATTTAATAATTTAATAATTTAATAATTTAATAATTTAATAATTTAATAATTTAATAATTAAATAATTAAATAATTTAATAATTTAATAATTTAATAATTTAATAATTTAATAATTTAATAATTTAATAATTTAATAATTTAATAATTTAATAATTTAATAATTTAATAATTTAATAATTTAATAATTTAATAATTTAATAATTTAATAATTTAATAATTTAATAATTTAATAATTTAATAATTTAATAATTTAATAATTTAATAATTTAATAATTTAATAATTAAATAATCAAATAATCAAATAATTAAATAATTAAATAATTAAATAATTTAATAATTTAATAATTTAATAATCAAATAATTTAATAATTTAATCATTTAATAATTTAATAATTTAATAATTTAATAATTTAATAATTTAATAATTTAATAATTTAATAATTTAATAATTTAATAATTTAATAATTTAATAATTTAATAATTTAATAATTTAATAATTTAATAATTTAACAATTTAATAATTTCATAATTTAATAGTTTCATAATTTAATAATTTTATAATTCAATAACTTAAGATTTTTCTTAAAAAATTAAAAAATTATGAATTAAAAAAAATCCATGTTAATTTTTTTTTGTAATTTTTTAATGTTAGAATTCATATTTCTCTTTGCGTTTTTGAGTCTGCAAGTTTTGGCAATTTAAATTTATGAATTCTATTTATTTATTTTTTGTTTAATTGAATATGTAATTTCTGAAATTTTCAATTTTAGACGGAGATTTTAGCAGATTTCTAAGTGGATTTCGTCATGTTTTGATAATTGGGAGTAGAACCAATTCTACTTAAATCAGAGTGGCAACAGAATCTTTCAATTTTTAATAAACCACAAATTTCAAAATTTAAATTGAGGATTGAAAAAACTTAAAAAATCTAAAAAGATCTGAAGCTTTTTGAAATTCTGTAATTAATATGCTCGCTCAATATTTATTGTTTCCTATATTAAAAAATGCCTTGGAAACTTTGGAACCCTGTACCGATCTTAAAAAAAATCTAAGGGTTAAATCCAATCCGGAACATACCCTAAGAATCATTTATGTACATCCTTATGTTTAAATCTTTGGAAAATGTTTAAAATATGAGTCAGAAGATAAAAATTAAATGTATCATGTGAATAATTATAGAAAAATATTTAAACCAGGTCAGCAAATGTTAACAAAAATTAGGAGTTTTAATGTTATGTAAAATTTATATAAGAAATCTCAATACATTTTTAAAAATAAACGCTCCTTGAAGATTATTTTTAAGATTCATATTAAGAAAAAAAAACAATGAATAATTTTCAGAAGAAAATTTTCTTCATTAACAACTTCTTAGAAATAGATATTTTTGCACGCATAGAAAAAGATTGAATTTATTTAATTGCTTATAATATTTTCCTTCGTAACTTGAAAGAAATTCTATCGTTCTCAATTATTTTATTTATGAAAATTGCTATCCGCGCGAAATCCGCGCCTGAACAAAATTAGCCAGCAAATCCGCGCCAGATCCGCGCGATACGCGCCATACGCGCCATCCGCGCGATCCGCGCCGTCCGTAACAACCCTGCCAGGGTTGTTACGGAAAAGTCGAAAAAAAATCCGCGCCAAATCCGCGCCGACCCCAAGACCCAATCCGCGCGAAATCCGCGCCATAAAAAAATCGCGACAAACATAGAAGAGAGTAACATAATGAATAAAATTTTAAACGAAAAAAGAATAATACAGAAAGCATTACTGATCCGTTGATCAGTTGTGGATTCATATCCCACCTGCACCAAGTGGAACCTTTTCTGCCATTTCTGAAACAATATTAGCATTTTTTGCAATACTTTAAATATCTTTGCTTTGAAAACAAATTCAGGAAAAAAATTAAATTCAAAAATTTAAAAAATATAAAACCCTAAAATAAATCACCAAATTCTAAAATCTAGGGATTTTGTACTTGATAATTCTCACCAAAATTTTACTTTGGAAAATCGAAACACGAAATTTATTTAATTTTCTTCTCTAAATTTCTCTAAACTAAAATATGACTCCGAAAATGATTCGAACTAAGAAAATGGCAAAAAAAAACAATAATTTAATAATTTAATAATTTAATAATTTAATAATTTAATAATTTAATAATTTAATAATTTAATAATTAAATAATTAAATAATTTAATAATTTAATAATTTAATAATTTAATAATTTAATAATTTAATAATTTAATAATTTAATAATTTAATAATTTAATAATTTAACAATTTAATAATTAAATAATTTAATAATTTAATAATTTAATAGTTTAATAATTTAATAATTTAATAATTTAATTATTTAATAATTTAATTATTTAATAATTTAATAATTTAATAATTTAATAATTAAATAATCAAATAATCAAATAATTAAATAATTAAATAATTTAATAATTTAATAATTTAATAATCAAATAATTTAATAATTTAATCATTTAATAATTTAATAATTTAATAATTTAATAATTTAATAATTTAATAATTTAATAATTTAATAATTTAATAATTTAATAATTTAATAATTTAATAATTTAATAATTTAATAATTTAATAATTTAATAATTCAATAATTTAATAATTTAATAATTTAATAATTTAATAATTTAACAATTTAATAATTTCATAATTTAATAGTTTCATAATTTAATAATTTTATAATTCAATAACTTAAGATTTTTCTTAAAAAATTAAAAAATTATGAATTAAAAAAAATCCATGTTAATTTTTTTTTGTAATTTTTTAATGTTAGAATTCATATTTCTCTTTGCGTTTTTGAGTCTGCAAGTTTTGGCAATTTAAATTTATGAATTCTATTTATTTATTTTTTGTTTAATTGAATATGTAATTTCTGAAATTTTCAATTTTAGACGGAGATTTTAGCAGATTTCTAAGTGGATTTCGTCATGTTTTGATAATTGGGAGTAGAACCAATTCTACTTAAATCAGAGTGGCAACAGAATCTTTCAATTTTTAATAAACCACAAATTTCAAAATTTAAATTGAGGATTGAAAAAACTTAAAAAATCTAAAAAGATCTGAAGCTTTTTGAAATTCTGTAATTAATATGCTCGCTCAATATTTATTGTTTCCTATATTAAAAAATGCCTTGGAAACTTTGGAACCCTGTACCGATCTTAAAAAAAATCTAAGGGTTAAATCCAATCCGGAACATACCCTAAGAATCATTTATGTACATCCTTATGTTTAAATCTTTGGAAAATGTTTAAAATATGAGTCAGAAGATAAAAATTAAATGTATCATGTGAATAATTACAGTAGTTGTTCGGTAACTGGGCGTTATTTAACTGGGCTGCTTTTTAACTGGGCGCTCGATAACTGGGCTGTAGCCCAGTTAAAAAGCAGACAAACGTCAAAAAACCAAAACAAACCGAAATGAACGAGGGGTTAATGGATGCCAAAAGCCTTTTCAACAAATAAAAAAAACTTTTTTCAAACATGTATTACATTTCAAGTCACAATTAAAGAAATATGAAAAGTAAGCATTGTAAATAAATTTGAGTATTTTTAATTTTTATTTTTCATCAGGAAAATATTATGCATCGGTGGTCCCCTCGTTATTTTTCGTTCAGCCCAGTTAGCGAGCAGCATTCGGTGACTGGGCTACGTTCTCAGCCCAGTTACCGAACAACTACTGTATAGAAAAATATTTAAACCAGGTCAGCAAATGTTAACAAAAATTAGGAGTTTTAATGTTATGTAAAATTTATATAAGAAATCTCAATACATTTTTAAAAATAAACGCTCCTTGAAGATTATTTTTAAGATTCATATTAAGAAAAAAAAACAATGAATAATTTTCAGAAGAAAATTTTCTTCATTAACAACTTCTTAGAAATAGATATTTTTGCACGCATAGAAAAAGATTGAATTTATTTAATTGCTTATAATATTTTCCTTCGTAACTTGAAAGAAATTCTATCGTTCTCAATTATTTTATTTATGAAAATTGCTATCCGCGCGAAATCCGCGCCTGAACAAAATTAGCCAGCAAATCCGCGCCAGATCCGCGCGATACGCGCCATACGCGCCATCCGCGCGATCCGCGCCGTCCGTAACAACCCTGGAGACGGAAAACCGCAGAGCACGTAACGTGGACGAGGACGGCCGTGAAACGCACGAACTGTTAGGCCAGCAGGAGACGGCAAACCGCAGAGCACGTAACGTGAACGCCGTGGTCGAGGACTGTGAAATCTGTAAAAAATAAAATAAAACTTGAATATTTCATTGAAGGAAAACCAACTAACTAGATGTCAGAAACTTCCAGTCTTGTTCGGCACCTTCCGGATTGTCCGGAAGATGGAAAGCAAAGTAAAAACTTCCTCCTCCAGCAAATGTTGCGCCGTCCGGTCCACCCGAAAGACCTAAACGGGTTGTCCGGAAGATGTTCAATCCGTAGGAGGAGAAAGGTTTGGATTTGCATTTAAATCTTTCGGACAATTTGAATTGTTCAAGAACAGAACATTTCGTATTCCCTCCGTCTGGATTGACACCTTCCGGATTGTCCGGAAGATGGAAAGCAAAGTAAACACTTCCTCCTCCAGCAAATTTTGCACCGTCCGGTCCACCCGAAGACCTAACCGGGTTGTCCGGAGGATGTTCAATCCGTTGGAGGAGAAAGGTTTGGATTTGCATTTAAATCTTCCGGACAATTTGAATTGTTCAAGAACAGAACATTTCGTATTCCCTCCGTCTGGTTTGACACCTTCCGGATTGTCCGGAAGATGGAAAGCAAAGTAAACACTTCCTCCTCCAGCAAATTTTGCACCGTCCGGTCCACCCGAAGACCTAACCGGGTTGTCCGGAGGATGTTCAATCCGTAGGAGGAGAAAGGTTTAGATTTGCATTTAAATCTTCCGGACAATCCGAACTGTCCAAAGAAACGACTCTTTATCTTACCTGTAACAAACTGAACTCAGCCGCAAATGTTTGAAGACTGACGTACCAGAAACGAAAACTTCATAAAACACAAGTTCAATTTACTCAAACGCCAGTTCAGCTCTTGAACTGTCGTTTGAGTGAAAAATCCACTCATAATCAAGTTCAGAAAAGCACTCATTTTCAGTTCGAGATCTGAACTTGATTTTGAGTGGATTTGAACTTGATTTTGAGTACATCCAGCTGACCGTGTAGACAGTTTTGGTCACAGTCTGTGAAATGTCTTCTGGCACCACTGCCCTTCAAAAAGTAACTCATTTGCCTGTCACGTTGGGCACTCACTCTCCTAAATCTCTCTCGCTCGCGCTAAAACTCGCTCTCGCCACAGACAACCCCCGACGCAACATAAAATTTGTCATTCAGACGTCGTTCAGCGTTCAAAGTGACGGGACTGTGCCGCGTGAGTGTCGTCGTGAAAAATAAAAGTGGTCCAGTTTTTGGGGGGTGGTGAAAAAGTGCGTCGCAAGAGACATTCCAGTGCGTTTCCGGTGCCGAAAGTGTGTGCAATCGATCGTCGACCATGGTGTGGGGCTTCGTAACGTGTGGTCCCAACGAGGCGCTTGTTGTTTCAGGTAAAAAGGGGCTTTGAAAATTTTGGACCTAGGACCAAGCGGAGGGGGAAGCTGCGGCAAAATTTTTCTCTGCGATGAGTGCATATCCAGACTTTTTTTTGAAAAGGACCAATAAACTATTGTCTTTCATATGTTTATAGGACCTAATCAAAAAAAACTCTAGATATTTTTTAAAGAGGGCTAGATGTGGATAAATGTTTGAAAAGGGGCAATTTGTGTAAAAAATCATGAATCCTAATGTTATTCCTTACTTTATACTAAACATAATCTTTAACCAATTTCAGTCAAAATTCGTAATTTTCAAAAGTTACTCCAGGGAGGGTGGTTCTAAAACGGGGGGAACTCCCGGGAACTCTTCTTCGATGACATCATAAACCTGTTTTGTGTCTGTGTTGTGGTTGTGTGTGCGAGCCGGAGAGAGACTTGCGCGCTCTGTTTGTTGTTTTTGTTGTTGATAGTAGGTGCCGGTTTTCCACGAAGGAATGTAAATAAAACATGAGCGGCTTGTGCGTGCGTGCTTATTTTTAACAGTTGGAACATTGTTTAAAATTTTCCCTCCTGTAAAAAGGAAAAGCAAAACCAACAGTCCATCAAAAAAATTATTTAAATTTTTGGTCCCCCCCCACCCACTTTAAAATTTCCTTTTAAAAAGTTAGAGAATAGAACAAATTATACACTATAATTTAAAATTTTAAAACCGATTGTAAATAACTCAGAATGCATTGTAAAACGATTGTTTATGCATTTTAATTCAAATAAAATTGTAATAATATGTTTTTTTTTATAAATTTGAATTATAGAAATACAGATAGGTACAAAACGTAAAAGTCTAGGATTTTTTTTTTCATAAATTCATAGACTTTGTTTGATACGGACGGACTCTGTTAAAAATATCATAGCATCGGACATTGAAACCTGTTATCTAAAAATAACTAAAATTAAATAGTTTTTGTCAAATGTTATCCTATAAAATTTTTGCAGAGGAGCAACACAAAAATGCAGAGCTTTTAAAACCAATATTCAATTTAATGTTGAGTCTAGTGTTCAGTTTTTCCTTAAATCAAATAAAATTTTCCAATTTCGAAATTTAAAAATGTTTAGATTTTTTAAATGTTAGATTTTTTTTTATTTTTAGGATTTTTCTAATTTTGAATTGTAAAAATTTAGTTTTTTTTTTAATTTTAGAATTTCTAAATACAGTTTCTATTTAAATTTTAGAAGTTATGGTTTAAAAATTAAAAAATTATGGTATTTTTGAATTTTAAATATTTTGAAATTTAGAATTTAATTTTGGATTTTTTAAATCTATTTTTTTTAGAATTCGAAAGGAATATTAAGTAACTCAAAATTCGAAAATGCCTTAAACTGACCGTTTTGAGGGACCATCCATAAACCACGTGGACACTTTTTTGAAATCTCAGACCTCCCCCCTCTCCCCTTCGTGGACAATTTCCATACAAAACAAATATTTTTTGTATGGAACATGGACATTCGGTGAACACCCCCCCCCCCCCTCCCTCCCCCTATTTTTCTATTGCAGAATTCATAAAAATACATGTTTTTCTAAATTTAATATTTTTTAAAATAAAATCCAGACCTGATTATTCGAAGCCGGTTTTCGATTATCTGAAGTTTGTTTTTCCGAAGGTTTTTATAGAAAACAAATCTACAAATATTTGAAGCATTTTTGAAATGATTTTTCATTACCTGCTCAAGTTTAATGGAATACAAAACCTCACGAAAAATATTTGTTAATTTTTTACCTAAACCTATAAAAACAAACAAAAAATAAACTGACAGCATTTAAAAAAGCAGGTTAAGATCAAAACAATGTAAAAAAAGAAAGTTACTACTATTTAAAAAAAAATCAAAAACTGCGAGTTAGAAAAATTTAATTTAAATAAAACAAAAATATATAAAACAGCAATACTGCCGTTCTACGCATAATTGTCCCATGTTCAAAAAAGTGCAACTGAGAAAAACGCGATTGAAATTTTTCGATCGATTTCTGTGTTTCTACGCATAATTGTCCCGTGGGTTCTTATTCGTCCTATGTGTCCCCAATCGCCCCAGTTAGTAGTTTATCACTCTTATGTATGATCCTCTTGCTATACAGTATGTTAACAAGACTTAATGCTTCGTATAACTAATGATTCCGTGAAAGAAAAAACTTGGTGGGACAATTATGCGTAGAAGTGTAACGATGGGACAAACAGACTTGGTGTTGCTTTTAATGAGTTTCCGAACAAAGTACCAGATTTTATGGATTTTTTTAAAAGTATACGTCAAACTAAACTTAAAAATGTTAAAAAGTCAAAATCGTCCAAAAATGACATGGGACAATAATGCGTAGAACGGCACGAAACTTTTGCTCATTAAAAAAATGTGAAAATTCACAGTAACTAATTTAAGAAAACCCATCTTTCAAAAACTGATCATTTTTGGTACAGTAGCAATGAAATATTATAAAAAAACACAAAAAAAAATTTAAATGCATTTTTATTTTATGAAATTATTTAGTACAATTTAACGGATTTTTTTTTAAATAATATTATTTAAATTTAAGTTTTTGTTAGCTATGTTTTTTAAACATCTGCAAAGATGAAATCTAAAGAAATAAAAATTGCTGTTGTATCCTAGGGAACGTTCTTTTATTACGTAACGCAAAATTAGGGATTTTTGACCCTCCTCCCCCCCTCCCCTCTTAAAAAATCGTAACCAATTTTCGTAACTTTTCGTAACAGACACCGACACCCCCTCCCCCACTAGCTGCGTTACGTAATAAAAGAACGCTCCCTTAGCATAGACATTCAATAGTTTAATTAATTTGTATTTTTACAAAAACGCATTGGATTTCTCTAAAAATTTGACCGTTGGTTAATTAGATGAATTATTTTTTTTTACGTTTTCAAAATATGGACAAAATATTGAAATTGCAAAAACATGCAAAATTTAGTTTAAGTAATTGCAAATCTGTTTTTTCTTCTTTAAATAGATCTAAACAAAATTTTCTTGAATTCATTTTGCATGTTTTGGCAAAATGAAAACCTAAAATGAACCTTGAATTATTATGTTTTGCGAAGCTTTTAATTATTTTTTATAGAATGATATGTTTTCTCTCTGAATCGCTTCCATTTTTATTAGTATTTTTTTTAAAATTTAATGTATGGTTTACATTTTGACTAAGAATCAAACTTTTTTAAATTAATTTAAAAAAATATTCGATGGTCGCAGGGCCATAGCAAGGGGGTGGCTTCCGGTGGATTTAATTTTTATACATAATTTTTGATTTCGATTCATGCTCTGGGCAAGAAATGCGTATTACCTATTTTAAGTTCTTGAAAAGTAGGGAAAAAGTCATGAATTTGAATTCAAATGGGACTTTGGTGGCTGCCTTGTGAATGGATAATTCATTGGTATTCAGATCGAAATTCAGTCAATCAGTTTAGAAAAAAGTATGGTTGCAATATGCCACTTATGCGACATTAACCATTAACATAAAAAGTGCATTTCTAATGTTTCCGCAAGTGTCGGGTGGTGATGGGCGGTGTGTAACCCGATCGGCTTAGGGGGATATTGTTGTTGGCTCCCGGCAGCCAGTGTTTGCTGCTATTAAAGCCCTTTTGCCTCACGTCGGCGTTGTTAGAATTCCTTCCTCACAGCTCGCAGGCAAACACAAACAGGATACATTCACGACGACCGACGACGAGCGTCCTGTGGCGCGTCGTGCTGCGAACGTCGTGTTGTCCTAAAAGTGTCACAACGCTATCGATTTTTGTCTTTGTGTTATTTTTTGTTGTTGTTGCTTTCACTGCCCTGCGTTTCATCATTTTTATTTTTCATCTTTTACTTTCGTGAAAAAAAAGTAGCAAAACTTTTTCAGGTCGCACAAATTATTCACGATTTAAAAGTTTCAGCAGCAACTCTCTTCCTGCTTTTCCATGAATGTGTCTATTTATAAACACCAATCTCGCCACCCCCATGGGGGGAAAAACCACTTCATCCATGCTCTCGCAGCAATGATGTTCATCATTGATGGATGCGGTGGCGCCAATCAATTCTTACTTGGGTCACCATCAACTGGGGGGATGTTGTACACGCATCAAATTGGCATTTAGGGTCTTTGTAATTTGAATTAAATGAAAAATTATTTCAGATTGTAGCTAGATTTTTTTTTTTCAAACTAATTTGAATTTAAAGTATATGTATGAAATCGAAATTTCAAATTTGACCCAACAGTTAAACAGTAACTACCCTCAACCTATTGCTCCCAGCGCTGACCATGTCAATCAAACTAATTGATCAAATTGCATTATCTCTCCCCTTTCGCCCTCCCCATGTTCAGGATGCTGCCACATGAAACCACTGCTCGTTCCCGGAGGACGTGCCTTCGTATGGCCCTCGATCCAGCGCGTTCAACGGTAAGTTTGCCCAATTATGTGCGCCAGTTGATGTTTGAATTATGCAAAAAATACCCAATTTGTCCCTCCAGAATCTCGCTGAACACGATGACGCTGCAGGTCGAGAGTCCGACCGTGTACACCAGCCAGGGCGTGCCGATTTCCGTGACCGGCATCGCCCAGGTCAAGATCCAGGGCCAGAACGAGGACATGCTGCTGACGGCGTGCGAGCAGTTCCTGGGCAAGTCCGAGTCGGAGATTCAGCACATTGCGCTCGTCACGCTCGAGGGCCACCAGCGCGCCATCATGGGCTCGATGACGGTCGAGGAGATCTACAAGGACCGCAAGAAGTTCTCCAAGCAGGTGTTCGAGGTGGCCTCGTCCGACCTGGTCAACATGGGCATCACCGTGGTGTCGTACACGCTGAAGGATATCCGCGACGAGGAGGTAAGCCTAAATACGGCGCGCGAACGGCATTCTTACTCCCCGGTCCAAACCGTTTTCGCTCTCAAGATCTCTTTTTCCCTCTATTCTCTCTTCTATTGTTCTCTCGCTCTCACCTCTCTTTGTCTGTAGTTTCCAACGAAATTTATGTTTTGGTTATTTTTTTCAACTTTTGAACGTTTTCATTTGTTAGGTTCCAGCGGCATCTCATGGTCCCTTGTCCAATCTGCGTGGCAATAAAGTTGAATATGTAAACAAGATTATTTTTTAAAATTTCCTTTGACTAAAAAACGTATTGACACTAACAACAATTATAACAAGCTTTTGATGGGCATGATGTGTTTCAACTAATATTTTTTATGGGCTTTTTATTGGAAATAGGTAAAACAATATTTTGAACTTTCAAATCGTATGAAAACATGACTAAATGACTTTTACTCCTCAGTATTGAGACTGATTGTTTATTTACCCAAATTGTTTTAATCACCTTGTATTGTTTAATTTACGGGCTTTTATCGGTAGTTTTCGGTACTAGCGTGCACAGGGTGGGGCAACATGGGGCAGCTGCCCCACCATCCTCAGAAATTTGTTCTAAATTTGGTCAGGGGGTGTCCACAAATGACGTATTTTTCAAAACGTCCATATTATTGCCTCACCTTCCTCAAAGAGCTGGGCACGCTAGTGGTTTTCGGTGAAATTAAACTCACAAATTAGAAGCAAGAAATGAAACTGATAGGTGGATAGATGACTAGTGTCTTAGAAGAAGATTGAAAAGGACGGAAACTAAGTCAGCGAAAGGGCCATATGAGAAAGCGTACGGTTGCGACTCAGTACTTGTACACAGCCAAATTAGAAGGTTAAAAGACCTGATCACACACGTACGCTTTCTCATATGGCCCTTTCGCAGACTTAGTTTCCGTCCTTTTCAATCTTCTTCTAAGACACTAGTCATCTATCCACCTATCAGTTTCATTTCTTTCTTCTAATTTGTGAGTTTAATTTCACCGAAAACTACCGATAAAAGCCCGTAAATTAAATGACTTTTACATAAAAAAAATAGTGATACAGCAATATCACACTACCGAAATCAGTTTTTGAGCAGTCGGTAAAATTAAGATGGGTAATTCATCTGAGTTATACTCAAAAATTTTGTCAATTGACTTTTTAATTTTTTTAGTTTGAACAACATTCTGCCTCTTCAAATCTTATTATTTTAATTCTGCATTCAAAAATTTAAAAATTTTGAAATTTTTATATTTTTTGTACTTGAACTATTGAATTAAGGAATTTAAAAATTTTTGAGTAGTTGGATTTTAAAAGCTTTAAAATTTAAGAATTTTTATAATTTTTAAATTTTTTTATTTGTGAATAGAATTTATGAATTTTAGAATGTTTGAATCGTTGAATTTTATAATTTCTGTCGGCATTTTTTTATTTTGGAATTTTTTTGGCATTTTTTAACTTTACAATTGGGTCCTAAACTGCCCATGTTCACATAAATGTCCCATATGCAAAAACAGCAAGCTGAGAAAAACACATTTGAAGTTTGTCCCACACATAAGGCTACGTGTTAAGTTTTCACAAAAAAAACTGGATTTCCTCCTGATTTCTAGAACAAAGTACTGGATGTTATAGGCTTTTCTGAAAGATCACACGATTCTGAACAAAACTGCATCAATAGCTCAAAAATGATAAAAACGCATATGGGACATTTATGCGATCAGGGGCAGTAAAGCCCTATGTAAATCTTTATGTACAACGGTAAAAAACTCGACTAAAAACTATTTCTAATCACCTTTTTAAATTTTAATGCAAACAAATAAATTGACAAGTCAACATTTTTTCGATGAATCAACTATGGTCCCCTTGGAACGAGCTGTCAAGCAGGACCTTTTCTGTCAAGAAGGGAAGCGAAGTTATTTTTTTAAAAATTGATTTAAAATCCATTTTAAATTCATTGCGGTCGTATAAAGGGTCATTTTACTCAGAAAATAAGCTCTAGCGTTGTGAACAAAATTATCACAAATTTAAGCTTAATTTTAGGACCCAATTTAAGAATTTTTCGATTTTTTTAGAATTTTTAAATTTTGAAACTCAGTTCTTGTTTTTAATTTTACATTTTCAGTGCTAATTTTGTTGTTTGTTTAAAAAAAAATAATTTGAAATTAGCGATTTGATTTTTTTTTATTTTCGATTTTTTAAATGTTTGCCTCTTGAAATCAATTTTTTTATTTTTATTTTGTATTTAAATTTTTTTGAGCATTAAGATTTTTTGAGAGCTTTAATTTTTTTTAATTTGTAATTTTTTTTTTACTTGTGAATTATAGAATTTTAGAATTATTAATTTAATAATTTTGAAAATTTAGAATCTAAGATTTTTTCTGCATTTTTTAATTTTACAATTTAAGAATTTTAAAATTTTCAAACTCTGTTGATTTTCTAGTTTTTAATTTTTCATCTTCAGTTCTAATGTTCATATTTTAAAATTCTGTAATTCAACAATTTTAGCCTTTGTTTAAAAAAAAGATATGTTTTTTTATTTTAAAATTTTAGAATTTTAGAATTTTAGAATTTTAGAATTTTAGAATTTGAGAATTTTAGAATTTTCGAATTTTAGAATTTTAAAATTTTAGAATTTTAGAATTTTTAGAATTTTAGAATTTTAGAATTTTAGAATTCTAGAATTTGAGAATTTTAGAATTTGAGAATTTTAGAATTTTAGAATTTTAAAATTTTAAAATTTTAAAATTTTAAAATTTTAGAATTTTAGAATTTTTAGAATTTTAGAATTTTAGAATTTTAGAATTTTAGAATTTTAGAATTTAAGAATTTAAGAATTTAAGAATTTAAGAATTTAAGAATTTTAGAATTTTAGAATTTTAGAATTTTAGAATTTTAGAATTTTAAGATTTTAGAATGTTAGAATTTTAGAATTTTAAGATTTTAGAATTTTAGAATTTTAGAATTTTAGAATTTTAGAATTTCAGAATTTTAGAATTTTAGAATTTTAGAATTTTAGAATTTTAGAATTTTAGAATTTTAGAATTTTATAACTTTAGAATTTTAGAATTTTAGAATTTTAGAATTTTAGAATTTTAGAATTTTAGAATTTTAGAATTTTAGAATTTTAGAATTTTAGAATTTTAGAATTTTAGAATTTTAGAATTTTAGAATTTTAGAATTTTAGAATTTTAGAATTTTAGAATTTTAGAATTTTAGAATTTTAGAATTTTAGAATTTTAGAATTTTAGAATTTTAGAATTTTAGAATTTTAGAATTTTAGAATTTTAGAATTTTAGAATTTCAGAATTTTAGAATTTTAGAATTTTAGAATTTTAGAATTTCAGAATTTTAGAATTTTAGAATTTTAGAATTTTAGAATTTTGGAATTTTAGAATTTTAGAATTTTAGAATTTTAGAATTTTAGAATTTTAGAATTTTAGAATTTTAGATTCTAAGAATTTAAAAAATGTAAAACGTTTTTAATTTATGTTATCAGTAAGGTAACTAAGTCGTTGAGATTGTTACCAAAAGTCGTGTAAGTTTTCTTAAAATTGTAAATTTTACAAATAACATTGTGCAATAATTTGGCACAAACTGATGTATGAGGTGTCGCTGGTGGAAGTTAGTCCAACAATCTTAAATTGGCACTTTTTTCGTCTCGATTTTTATCTATCTTCTTTTCAGTTCTCTATTGATCAATTATCCCTCCCGCACCCCACAATATATCCTTATCACCACCAGTGATAGTAGAACCAAACCTTGTTACAACGATAGCAGTACAAAAAATAAACGCAATTTAATTCGCTGTCTTATCAGAACATATTTGTAATCGCTCAACAACAACGCTCTCTTTACTTATTTCGTCATTCATTCCTTCGTAATATTAGTCAATCATGAATCAAGCAATGCTCAACCAACACACATCACTACATTCCTCTACTAGACGCATTCTTAAGTTTGTTTTTTCGACCGTCGTTCAAAAGTACTGCTACAAAGCAAAGCAAATACTGGTTCGCAAATTCCCCATAAATCTTATCTCTAGTCTCTTACTCTTTCTATACTTGTTTCATTCTGGCTCTCTATCAACTCTCTCTTTCTGTCTTCTCTCGTAGTCATCCACTCGACAAATAGTATTCATTAATAAAAAATAGTCCATCTTCAAAAAATCAAAAAGTGCTACACCCTCTCCATTCCATTTCTTCTTCCAAAGAGACACACATAGTTTTTTCTCCAATGTGTATTTTTCTTTCTTTCTTTTTCTTCGTATATTTTTCCGCTACAATTACAATAATTTGAATAACAATGTAAAAGGGTGCTAAGGTATGTTGATGATTAAAAAAACCCCTTAGGGAAGGCAAGCAAAACAAAAAAAAACAACAACAAAGAAACAATCGCTCTTGTTTTTCACCGAACCAAAGCAAAACAAAACAAACAAAAAAAAAACAATCTCACCTTTCGCCTCTGTTTATTTCTCTGTGTGTTAAATCGCAGTAATCTATACGTAAACATGTGAACACACACACAAACGCCTACTACACCAACGCCACATAGGTACACACTGAATCATCCATTCGTTGTTGTTTTCTTGCACACATACACACACACGTGACAGAGTTACACAAAAATGCACTGTGAAAGAGAGCACATATGCACACTTGAAGCAAATATGAGTTTTTGATTTTTATTATTATCGTTTTAGGGAAACAAAAAGTATTAATATTTTCACAAGGCCAACAAAATAAAAAAAAATAAGTAATGGAAATAGTGCAGTCAGATATAAATTACTCCTCACGCTGATGAAAAAATCTCGGGACAAGGCAGTGAGCAAGGGAGCAACTCTCATTCTTCCAAATTCACTCTCTCGTTTCCTGTATAGTGCTTG
Organism: Culex pipiens pallens; assembly: GCF_016801865.2. Classification (NCBI taxonomy): domain Eukaryota; kingdom Metazoa; phylum Arthropoda; class Insecta; order Diptera; family Culicidae; genus Culex; species Culex pipiens. The sequence continues at coordinate 14,808,604 of NC_068939.1, forward strand.
CTTGGTAACTGAGCGATGCTATCAGCCATGCGAGAGCTGCTTTAGACTGATTTAAAAATAACGAGGGGATCTTCAATGGTTCTCATTTTTTTTTACAGAAAATTACATTTATTAACTCAAAAATATTTGCAGAGCACTTTTTTTTAATTTTCTCTACTGTGACAAGAAATTTCATTAAAAAAATGAAAAGGGAATTTTACTAGTTGAAATTATATTTTATTGTTGTTTTGTTTGTTTGTTTTGCTCTCGCTTGCTGTCTTGTCCCTATGAAAAACCTTACATTATGTCAAACGAAACGTTTGTTGTCACAATAGATGTCGCTACTGGCTGCGTAAATAAACTTTGCCAGCTTCGGTGCTAATCAATACTGTAAAATACACCAACACAGACAGACAACACAACACAAACACCACATAAAACACTCACGCAGCAAGTGAAATCCAGTTGTGTCTCTTCTCTGTGGGCTCTCTCTCTCTGTCTAGTTTTGTTTTTGCTGGATTTGTTTTACTCAAACTTTTTCACACGTGCTATTTCTCTTTCATTTCCTGAGTATACTCTTAGTTAGGGTGGTATTTATCTGTGTAGCTTCTTTTTAGGCTTACTTCCGCTCTAAATAGACTTAGTTTGTAAGATTTCTGGGTAATGTTGACAATCACGCGCACACAATCTCACTCACACTTGTTGATTTTTGTTGGATTTATACGATCAACTCAGGTCAGCTCACGCGTGACGAGTGTGAAAGAACTAGAGATCACACGTAAACAAAAAAAAAACGAGTATTGTTTTGCCTCGTTTGATTTCCGTTTCCGGTGTGCTTGGGCGGATTGAACCTGGCCGTGACTAACATAATTTTGTTTTCTCTCTGGTCCCGACTTGTCCCCGCTCCTTCCGCAGGGTTACCTCAAGAGCCTGGGAATGGCCCGTACGGCGGAGGTCAAGCGCGACGCCCGAATCGGTGAAGCCGAAGCCCGTTGCGACGCCACGATCAAGGAGGCCATCGCCGAGGAGCAACGGATGGCGGCCCGCTTCCTGAACGACACCGAGATCGCCAAGGCGCAGCGTGACTTTGAGCTGAAGAAGGCCGTCTACGACGTGGAGGTGCAGACGAAGAAGGCCGAAGCGGAGATGGCGTACGAGCTGCAGGCGGCCAAGACCAAGCAGCGCATCAAGGAGGAACAGATGCAGATCAAGGTGGTCGAGCGCACGCAGGAGATCGCCGTGCAGGAGCAGGAAATGGCCCGCCGCGAGCGTGAGCTGGAGGCCACCATCCGGCGACCGGCCGAGGCCGAAAAGTTCAAGCTGGAGAAGCTGGCCGAGGCGAACCGCAACCGGGTGATCTTGGAGGCGGAGGCCGAAGCGGAAGCGGTGAGGATGACGAGATTGAAAGTTGAAAGAGCTTTGCTCAAGTAATTTTCTTGTCTTTATTTCAGATCAAGATCCGCGGAGAAGCCGAAGCGTTCGCCATCGCGGCCAAGTCCAAGGCCGAAGCCGAACAGATGGCCAAGAAGGCCGAAGCCTGGAGGGAGTACCGTGAGGCGGCCATGGTCGACATGCTGCTGGAGACGTTGCCAAAGGTAAGTTGGGCGCGCTCATGGTGCGAATTACAGGGTGGCCACTCAAGTCGGGGAATTTCGGGAAAAGCCTGAAATAGGGTGCTAAAGCCCTATGTAGGTATATTTTTATATACAACAGTATAAAACACCATTTCTGATCACTTTTTTTAATTTGAATGCAAAAAAAAATTGTTAAAGCAACATTTTTTCGATGGATCAACTTCGGTCCCCTTGGAATAAGCTTTCAAGTAGGACCTTTTCTGTCAAGAAGGGCCGTATAAAGGGTCATTGTACTCAGAAAAAATAAGCTTTATCGTTGTGAACAATAGAGTTATCTAAGCCCGATCTCACGCACGGTTTGCTGGCTGATACAAAATTCAACCTCAATCTTTTTCGTGTACGCACACGTAATACATGCGCATGTATACTGCCCATGTTCGCATAAATGTCCCATATGCAAAAACAGCTAGCTGAGAAAAACGCTAAACAAGTTTGTCCCACACATAAGGCTACGTGTTAAGTTTTCACGAAAAAACTGGATTTCCTCCTGATTTCTAGAACAAAGTACTGGATGTTATAGGCTCTTTCGAAAGAGCACACGATTTTGAACCAAACTGCATCAATAGCTCAAAAGTGACGAAAATGCATATGGGACATTTATGCGATCATGGGCAGTATTTTTTTTCAATTCAATTCGGTTTTATTTGTGAATAATCAAGTTACAATGAGTTCATTTAGGTGCACAACAGAGTTTTGGTGTTCCTTTCAGCTGTGTTTAAATCGTTATTCAATCGAAAAATTATTACTTATAACTATGGAATAGACAAGAGTAAGAAAAAGTTTTCAAAAAACTTACAGAAAGTGCAATAGGAAAAGGATAGATAGAGAGAAAGCTTAAAACTAGATCACAGACAAAAATAATCAATTATAGATGTGCTTGATCATCAGCTCCCCGAGGGCCAGAAATTGCTCCGCCTTGTTACGGCAGCTCCGAAACCGCGTCATCATTTCCCCCGCGAGAGCAAAGAACTCCGGCAGGGAAAAGAGATCTTCCCCGGTGACTCCTTGCTGGGCCGCATCGCCGCTACCGGCAGCGACCACGCTGGCAAACGAACGCCCCCATCCAGGAGGGATCGCTGGGTTGTCCGCTGGAACCGTACGCTGTCCAGCTGCAGGAACGGCTGCGTTCGTACTTCGCTGAGGAGAGTGAGACGCTGCTGCTTTCTTCTTCCTCTTTTCCTGCTCCTCGAGGTAGGCCTTGCGCGCGACGCATCCGCGGTAATTGCCGGTATGGTTGCCGTCACAGTTCGCGCACTTTACGCGCGGCTTGGTTTGTTCTGCCTTGTCCCCCAAGTCCGCCTTTCGTGGCAGTGCGCACGCCTCCGAGAGGTGCGACTCACCGCACTTCACGCAGCGGGGCCGGAGATTGCAGTTCCGCGAGCCGTGGCCGAATTTCTGGCAACGGTGGCATTGCGCTACGTCCGTCGGGTTCTTGGTGTAAAACCGCCAGTTTACCCAAAAACCGTCCAACGTCTTAATCCGCCGCAGGTCTTGGATCTTAACGGTGCCGCGGTCGAAGTACAACAGGTACAAGGTATGCGTACCCGTGACTGTTGTCTTTCGCGAGAGCACTTTTATCTCCCGTGGCTTTATTCCCGCGTTCGAGAGGTGTCGCTTCAGGTCGGCGATCGGACGGTCTTGGTAACCCTGCAAGACCACCTTAACAGGGGGCTTCTCTGGGTCGTATGTGTAGAAGTTGAAGTTGCTACGCTTCAGTTCTTCAAGCACCAGGTCGAAATCTTTTCTGTTCAGTGTGATCACTTGCACTGCCGACTTACCGATTTTCAGACAATATCCGAGGCCTTCCAGCAACTCGTCAACATCGTCCGCCAACGTGTCCAAAACGAAAATTGGAGGTGGTCTTCGTTCCGTAGGAGAATTGTTCTTTTTTGAAGTCGACACTTTTTTCCGTGTACGACCATCATCGTCGTCGTCGTCGTCGGTAGTGCTACCGTCGGTGTTGTTGTTGTTGTTTTCTTCGTCGTCGCTCAGCATCTGGAACTCGTTCCTGATGGGGATGTTGGCGGATGTTGATGTGCCGCTGGTCGTGGCACCGGAAGTACCGGAACGGGTTCGCACTGGTGATCTCGGAACATATCCGGGATGTAGTAACTTTTTGTCGATTCCTCCTGCGCTCACTCTCCCCTGCGCGATGGCGGTCGACACAGTGTTGGTTTGTTTACCTTTTTGCACACGGCCGGTAGACGAACTTCGCGGGTTTTTCGAGGCCGCACTCGAACTGCCACGGCCACGGCCGGCCCTTGGCATGCTGGTGGAGCAAACTCGCGGCTAATCACGGTAAACTACGGCGAAAAAAATCGAAAAAACGATGGAGCACTGAGCACTTGACTGCTGCTTGCTCTCGTGCGTACACGGAGGTGACGACATGGGCAGTATATAACTCTATAATATCACAAATTTAAGTTTAATTTCAGGACCCAACTCAAGTACACTACTTCATAAAATGGTCGAATAATCTGCTCGACGCCCCGGACTCGCAAGCCAAAAATCATTGTGTTTTCATTTTTAAGATTTTTAATTTAGTTTTTTTTTTATTTGGATGAAACAAACTGCCCGCATTTTTAGAGTAGTTATAAAAAACAAATTTATAAAATATATTTGTTTACCCCAATTTATAGATATTTTGCAAAGTTGTTAACGATAGAATTATCGAGGTACGATAATGATAACGATATTCCGATAACTCTATCGGCGATAATTTTGTCGACGATAACGGACGATAACTTTTTTTTTTAAATGTATTTCTAAAATTGACTTAATCTAATCAAATTATATTGAATTTTTAAAGCTCTCTCTTAGATTTTTTTTTCTGATAATATGGTAAATTTCAAAGTACTAAAAAAAAAAAATACAAAATACAATTTTTTCGAAAATATTCAAATTTTTATAATTCGCAATATGGGTGTCAACCGATTCGAAATTAAGAATGCTTTTTCACTGTTTTTGAGCATTATAATATTTATGATTTTTGATAATAAGGTAAGTTTCAAAGCATAATTTAAAAAAAAATCGCATGCAGAATATCGTATTTTTGAAACTACTAAAATTTACATCATTTGCAATATAGGTATCAAACGAAGCGGAAATTGGTATGTTTTTCAACTGTTCTAGTATTTTTTAAATTGACTGTATTTTTTAAAAAATACTCAAATTTTCACAAAATACTGTTTTTTTAATACTCAAATTTTCATAATTTGCAGTATGGGTATCAATCGATTTGAAATTTTGCATTCATTTACCTGTATTCGAGTTTTTTGTTTAATGAGATAATTTTTTTTTCACAAAATGTCGTATTTTTTGGAAAGTACTCAAATTTTCATAATTTGCAACATGGGTAAAGCGAAGCGAAATTTGGTGTACTTCTTCACTAATATCAGAGTTTTTTTTGTTAAATACTAAAATTTTCACAAAAAACTATTTTTCAAAAATACAAAAAAATTAAAATACGGTATTTTGTAAAATTTGAGTATTTCCTTCAAAAAACACAAATATAGTTTAAATACATGCAAAATTACAAATCCATATTAACTATATTGCAATTTATGAAAATTTGATTCTTTAAAAAAAACGGTATTTTGTGAAAATTTAGATATTTTATTAAAATAACTCTAAAACAGTGTAAATGCATGCAAAATTTTAAATCGTTAGATACCCATATTGAAAATTATGAAGCTTGTATTATCGACGATAATTTTAGCGATTAACAACCCTGATATTTTAATTTTTCTAAATAAAATTTTTGAGTGTTGGAGCGTTTTTTTGCAGAAATAAAATTTGGAGTCAGATTAAAAATTTAATTATTTTTATTTTTTCCATATTTTTTTTTTAATTTTAAAAATAAACCCTGAAATGTTATGCACTGCAGAGCTTTTGAATAATTTTCAAAGACTGATGTTGATTTTTATTATTATCATTATTATATTGTAAAGTTAAGTTTATTTTTTACCAATATTGTGACTTCTAAAAAAACATTTGGATTTTTTTTCGATGGTTAATATTGATTTTTTAAAAACAGTTTTTGATTTGCAAATACCTATAATGGAGGTTGTAGAAAAGTTGGGAAAAAGTCAAGAATTTGAAAAATTTGCAAAAATTTAAAGAATTTTTGAAAAAAAAAATTTCTTTAGGTTTCACATCTTTTACCGATATGTGGTCCCAAAATTATTTTTTTATATAGTAAAAAGTTTGTATCGGATCAAAAATAATTAATCGTCGTTATACAATGTTTTTATTTAATGAAAATTCTAATTTGGTACAGTCCAGACTCGATTATCAGAAGGGAAGGCATCGGAAAAATTTCACTTCGGATAATAGAATCACGAAATATTTTTTTTTTGTTGTCTTATTTTTGAAGGTCGAGCTTAAGTATGACCCATAATTAAACTACTCTAAAATGGTTTAGAATTTTAAATCTAAGATGGCGGGCATAATGGCGATGATAACATATTGAAGAAAAAAAATGCATTTTTCAAATATTCAAATTTTACTAAATTAGGGTTGCAGAAATCGAATTTAATGTTTGAAGAAAAAAATAAAAAAAAAATTGGTCGTGATTCGATTATCCGAAGTTCCATACAAACCTTCGGATTATCGAATCTTCAGAAAATCGAGTGTGGACTGTAAATATTTTTTTTGTTCCAACATTTTTGGGGATATTTTAAAGGAGAAGTGGACAAAAACTTGAAATAAATTTTCATGCAATAAGTTATGTCTCAGATTTATGAAAATATTTTTTGCAAAGTTTTTTTTCTCAATACAAAATTAAATTGCAAAAAAATCTGTAAAAAGGGTTGTTTTAAGCACTTTGTGATATTTTTTCAACAAATAAAATATTTTATAACGTTTTTAAAAAGCATTTGTTCCAAAGTGTTAATATTTGTAACGAACTTGTTTATACACTTTTTTTCGTGAGTAAATATCGACTATAGAAAATACGATATGCAGATATTTTTGAAGGTTTCAAAACATTGGGAAAAGGTTGGGAATCCCCAAATGGGAATTAAGTAGCCACCCTGTGTAAATTACACTACATTACATTGCTCCGTTCTTTTCTCCCCCAGGTTGCCGCCGAGGTGGCCGCCCCGCTGTCCCAGGCCAAGAAGATCACGATGGTGTCGAGCGGCACCGGCGAGGTCGGCGCGGTCAAGCTCACCGGCGAGGTGCTCCAGATCGTCAACAAGATCCCGGACCTGGTCAAGTCGATCACTGGCGTGGACATTTCTCGGGTAAATCAAAACCACAAGTACATTTAAACTTGCGCACACATGAGAACATCCATCACACACACACACACTCATTCAACTTCATTCAATCGATCGGTGTAGAGTTTAGAAGAAGACTTTAGTATTAGCAAATGGACAAAATCAGTGAATCTCAGTATTAGAGGAAGAATTGGTCGGTAGTGAATCAGACTAGAATAGAGCCGAAATTGGCGAATCACAACCCCAACTAGAGAAGTATTTCCGTAGAAAATGAAACACAAATGCCGTTTACTAGCCTCTTTCCTCCATTCTATTTCCAATTTGGCAGGCGATCTTCGACGTTCCTTCGGATGAGTATGTCGAATGACATCCCGAGGAGGTGATTGTCTGAGGTGGTGGTGGTTGTTTCCCCCGATTCACACTGCCATTTAGTTTGCTCCTTCCCTTTTCGTTCATCATCTTTCCAACGACACTACAGAAACTGCCAACAAAACCCCACAACACTACAGAACAAAGCCATTTTTTGAAGCTGAAGCGCGATGAGAAGGTAGATTCGAACATTTTCGTAGTCAAGTTTTCTTAGAGTTTCTAGTTTTTTTTACGTTCATTTTCGATCAACTAGATTAGTTCAGTCCTGTTGCTAGTTTCAGACTCTCAAAACACACACATTTGATGCTCTTTTTCAACTCACATCACCTCATTCTCATTGCGAACTTTGTTGATTTTTAATTTCCTCTTCTTTTTCCCTCTCTCAAATTCCATGTGCAATGTCCGGGATCGCGCTTAAACTCTTAACTTTCCAGTCGGTTCACGCTGGTTAGAACCGCACACAGGTTGGCGACGACCTTCTGTTGATTTTGTGAGCGCTTCTCGGTCCACGTTCGTCACAACCGCAACAACCAATAGTAGACGTAAGTTGTGCACGGAACGTGTACGGGTGTGCGCCCACTCCTTTTTCCCTTCTTGAATAATGATGGCCCGCCGCGGTGAGTGGATTTGCGAAAAAAGGGCAGCCATAACGTTCCAGAGTTGGAGCGCGTTGTTTATTGTTTTGCCTTGGTTTGGTAAGTTTGTTAATTTTCTTTCTTTTCTGTTATATTCTGTTGTGTATATTTTTGTAAAATTAAGGAAATTGACGAACAGATTTCTATATTATTTTATAGTTTTAAGTTAAAACATTTAAATATCTTTTGAAGTTTATTTCCAACAGATTTTGTTTGTTACTTTTAATTTTAACGAGTCGACTTTCCACTACAAACACCGCAAAAGCATCGAAATCGTAAACGAACACTTCACTATTGAAGCGGGACTAATTTCACTGCCAATGCGTCAAGTTTTGCACAACTTAAAACCGAAAATAAAAACACCTTCATCACAAACGTGGAAAGTTGGCTCGTATTTCCTTATTTCCTTAAATTTTCCTCAGAAGAGTCGTTGACCGAAGAAAAACCACAATTAACCCAGTGTGATATTACACGAAAAAAAATGAACCAAAAATTTCACAAAAAAGCCAGATGATCATTCTCGTACAAGTATTCGTTCTCGTCTTTTCTCAAACTTAACGCGAAATTATCGCGCTCGCGCGCAATGTTGTTCCATCCACTCGTTTGGCCTATCTATAGCTAACACACAAACTCTAGCAAATTGTTCGAAAAAGGCGAAAGTCTCTTTTCAGTGCTCGCTTTGTTGAACACTTTCCCTATTACGAATGAAAACAAAATGATATTTAAACGAACGGACTTCTCATTTGTGTAAAGTGAAATCATTAAATAAAATAGCGAAAAATACGACCCTCTAACAAACAATAGTGTGACAAGAAAAAAACAAGCATTTGTAGGTGTAGTGGGACCCCCATTTAAAGATGTCGTTTTCATTAAAATTTGTCGTTTGAATTCATAAAACACAAGAAAAAAAAAACGCAATTATACATTGATTATATGTGCAAAATTTTTGGTATAACAAAAACGTTCGCGAACCTGATCAACTAAAACAATTATTAGCAAACAAAATATTTATCGAAAAAACCGCAAAAAATTAAAGCAAAGAATATATTTTGTAACGGCATTTCTCGAAAGATGGGTACGGCATTTAAATGATACCAAAAAAAAAGCAAATTAACATTGTGTTAACGTAAAAAACAAAACATCTACAAGTAGAACACAAATGTCTGTGTTTGTTTCAACCATCTGAGACGTTCTAATAAATATGTAAAACCAGTAATCTTCTGCAAAACCGATTCGGTTCGTCTGTTTCTTCCCCCCCTCACTTTTTCCTCGAATGTCTTAATCTGTATCACCCTCCCGAAAACTAAATTTTCTCAGCTCAAACACACGCAAAACTCACCTCTAACACGCCTTTCTCATAAAAAAAACTAAAATACAAAATACCAAACCAGATGGCACACCAGATGCATAGTTTTATAAATCGAAGATAACACAAATATAACAAACTCGAATAACAAACACACTACATTTGATAACATTTCGCTATAATGAAACACAAAAACACATAAAACAAGTAAAGTATTATATGAAACATACAAGAAACTATATACATGTTACACAAACATTCACACTTACATAAAGAAACACACACACGTGAACACTAACACTAACATAGGTGTCGAATATGGGGTCGGAGTCGAGGTTCGAAATGCTTACCAAACCAAACAAAAAAAATCGTCTATACTCTATATAATGGAATCTCTTATGGAAGTGTACGAAGAAAAAAAAAATGTCACGTTGGTTGTTATTCGGTAGAATGCGAAAGAAAGCCTTAAATCAAATTTAAATTATCTGTTAAATAGTTTTCTAAAAAAAACTGCTAATACAGTCCGGACTCTCAAGCAGGTATTTGACTATGGCAAACAAACAAAAAAAGACGCACGTTTTTTTTGTATTTCGTCGCCGTCGTGCTAACTTGTCGTACGTGAATTTTGGGCCAAATTGAGTTAAGAACGCCATTTTTTGCAGCTCACAATGCCTCATCTTTTGACCTTCACAGATCCCCAAAATTCGATTTCAATCCTGAGATATTCAATAAAAACCAAAAAAGCTCCGAAATTTTTTGTCACTTTTCATATGAAAGTAGTTTCAATCTTGTCGTGCTATCTTGTCACTCCCTGAAAATTGATGTAAGTGCGACAAAGGGCAAAGGGATTTCAGGTCAGAACGCGTTTGACGCACGTACAAGTTAGACTACCGTAAACATTTGTAATTATAACTCGGGACTCCAGCAACCAACATCAACCAAACTTCGGGACAATGCACAGAATGGTCAGCCAAACAAAATGTGTTTGTTATTGTTTACATTGCGTGCTTTCGTTTTTGTTTATTCAAGGTCAAACATTAAAACGCGTTTTTCTCGGAACGTCGAAATGGCGGGTGCGACAAGATAGCACGACGACGTCGATTTGACAGTTTGTGGCAAACTCGCAAACAAAGCCAAATGTATGCAGGCTGACGTTTCTGCAAACAAATGTAGGCAAACTGTCAAAAAGTTTGTTTGTTTGGTCTAGTACAATACCTTCTTCAATTATCCTAAGCCTCGATTATCCGAGGTTTCGATTATACAGAGTTCGATTAACCGAAAGTGTGTATGGGTCTTCGGATAATCGAATCATGAATGCATTGTTTTACCTATTTTTTTATTTCCTCTTTTAACATCAATTTGAGTTCTGTGATCCCATTATAGTCAAATTTGAATGGTTGACTGCCTATTAAATTACAAAATGTATTTTTTTTAATTTTTCATTCCTATCTAGATAGGACACACGGACATCGTTATGTTATTACAAATGTGTTTAAAGAATTTGTCTCTTCAAACATTCGCTTAAACTAAGTGGTAAAACATGGAATCAATCTGAATTTTAAATTAGAAAAAATAAAATAAATTTAGATAAATTAAAATTGAATAAAAAAAATTAAATATCAAAATTTACAAAATTAAAAAGGGAACTTGGTGGAACATTTTTTCAAATGAATTTCTACATATTTTAATTTTTTTAAAAGATTAATAACAGTAATCATGTTAATTGCTTGATAAAAAAAAATCAGGATAAAATTTTAAATTCAGTTATTTTTAACTTTTTGCCATCCCTTTTTCATTTCCATTTAAAACCAAGTACATAACAAAAACTTTACGTTTGTTATCACTAGCGTGCCCAGATCCTCAAGGAAGGTGGGGCAAAAATATTAGCGTTATGAAAATTTCGTCGTTTTTTTTTTTTTCTGAGGATGGTGGGGCAACTGCCTCATGTTGCCCCACCCTGTGCACGCTAGTGTTTGTTATTTTAATAGAAACAGTAATATTAGATTAACCCCTTCCCGCCCAGAGCAAAAGCGAGATTTTTTACGTTTTTCACCATTACTCGTAACTGAATCGACCAAAATGGGTTGAAAAAATGCGTGGTTGCAGAGAAATTTAGTTTTGAAGACAAAAATTAGTGGTGCTCTGGAGTAACCATGGGCGTTAGAGGGTTAATTATTAGGCTTTCGGCAAGGCTTTCGGTTATTTTTCAATGACTACTTGTTTTTACTCTGAATCAAAATAATGAGTGCATCTATTGTTGGAGTTTTTTTTAGAAATTTGTTGTTAAGTTTCTGTTTTTATGAAAATTGACATTAGTTTGATCATTAGGGGTAGGCGTGGCAGAATGGTTACGCTGTTCGCTTTGTAAGCGGAAGGTTCTGGGTTCGATTCCCATCTGCTCCTATCGAGAAATTATGGAAATAAGGAATTCTGAACACTTTGAACACACGAAAAATTCATTAGTTCGCGGTAGGGGTTCGATCCCCCGTCCTTTGGGTTAGCAGACAAAAATGCTAACCACCAGACCATCGAGGCTTAGTTGTCTAGTAGGATTAAGAATGCTATAAGAATCCAAGAAACTTGATAGGAATCTGTGTGACCTAAGAACAGGAAAATGCAATATTGAATGCAAGTTGAATTCAAGGACACTGGTTGCATAATTGTTAGGCGAATATAGAGGAGAAAAGTAACTCGCGACAAAATTTTGAGGCTAGAAATTTTGACAGGTATGATTTTCATAAAGTATTCGCCTCCTTTTCTCTCCCACAGAAAACCTGGGAACGAGGTAGCTGTCAAACTAGGCCAAAATGTTAAAGTCACTCACAAAATGAACTTTGAGTGATTTGAGTTCATTTCTGACGTCACGATTTTCTCCCCTTTTCTGGTCGTGTTGAAAGTTCAATTGAGGAGAAAATCGTGACGTCAGAAATGAACTCAAATCACTCAAAGTTCATTTTGTGAGTGACTTTAACATTTTGGCCTAGTTTGACAGCTACCTCGTTCCCAGGTTTTCTGTGGGAGAGAAAAGGAGGCGAATACTTTATGAAAATCATACCTGTCAAAATTCCTAGCCTCAAAATTTTCTCGCGAGTTGCTTTTCTCCTCTATAGAGGAGAAAATTGTGACGTCAGAAATGAACTCAAGTCACTCAAAGTTCATTTTGTGAGTGACTTTAACAGTTTGGCCTAGTTTGACAGCTACCTTGTCCCCAGTTTTTATGTGGGAGAGAAAAGGAGGCGAATACTTTATGAAAATCATACCTGTCAAAATTCCTAGCCTCAAAATTTTGTCGCGAGTTGCTTTTCTCCTCTATTCACCACAAAAAGCTTGGTGAACCGAATTGGGAAGCTTCCAAAAATGAATCCAAGAACATACGAAGAATTAAGGACTATAAATAGATTTGACCGGCCGCATCACTTACCACGGTGAATCCTGGCTTCACACCCATCTTACTAACACCCTCAAACCTCACGTGATACTTTGTCGAAGACGCAGCCGATTTAGCGGTCTTCATCACTCAAGTATCGGACTAAAATTCCTATCCACTTCCCCGTGCCTTACCACTGGTCGTGGCCGGCGCTGTGATTGGCTAGCATGATAGGGACATTTGAAAGTTGCGAAGTGTTGATGATTGGTTCCTACTCTTCATCTGTGGTCCACGGAGCAATTCTTGGAGGTCCTGGTCAATAACAGAGTAGCAACTACGGGTAGACACCAATGCTAATGCTAATGCTAAATTGACATTAGTTTGATCATTTTTTTTTGTTGAATTTATTTATGAATTTTGTTCGATGACTGATATTGACTATTCAATAAAGAGTTTTTGGTTTGAAATCATTCTTTAGATAAGCAATGCCTGTTTTTTTAGTTTATGGAAAAGTCGGGAAAAAGTCAAGAATTTGAAGATGGGATTTGAGTGGTCACCCTGTGATCAGCAGCTTCTAAGATATCATCAGATATCGTACTACATCGTACTACAGATTTTCGGTAAAATTTTGATCATTTTGACTGATGGTTTACCGATTTTTCAACTACCGAATCCGGTAAAAAAATCTATATAACAAATTCAAGCTTGATTTGATTAAATACTCATCTAGAGTTTTTTTTGATTAGGTCCTATAAACATATGAAAGACAATAGTTTATTGGTCCTTTTCAAAAAAAACTCTGGTCATATTCTTCCAAACTTTTGTTTTTTTAGCATTAAAACCATTAGACATGTTTTCTCAATATTCGGAATTCGTATTTATCTCAGCACTAAACACTTTTTGCCTTCTTCACCTTACTGAGGAAAGGCTATAAAATCACTCGAAAAATGAACTTCTTAATTCGACCTCGTAGACCCACCTTCACGTATACCTATCGACTCAGAATCATGTTCCGAGCAAATGTCTGTGTGGATGTGTGTAGGTGGGTGGACAAAAAAAAATGTCACTCGATTATCTCCGGACTGAATGAACGGATTTTGACCGTATTAGTCTCATTCGATCCGTCTTGGGGTCCCATAGGTCTCTATTTAAAATCAGCAAGTTTAGTAATGTACTTCAAAAGTTATACTAAAAACGTTACTTAATCCACCCTTAGGTGGTTGGTGCCTTCCTCTCATTTAAAGGGTAATGCTATCCAAACACGCTCGTGGGAAGGTCTTTTAATTACCTATCCAAAGATAGGTCGCATGATATATTTGGACAACGTTTTCATCAAAATATCTGAGATCTGGCCTCCAAAAAGTGTATAAATAACACTTAAGTGCATATAACTTTTGATAGGGTTGCCAGATCTTCAATGTTTTGGACGCGTTGGAAAGGTCTTTTGATTACCTGTTCAACGACGGGTTGCATGATAGATCCGGACAACGTTTTCATCATGATATCTGAGATCCGGCTTCCAAAAAGTGCATAATTAACACTTAAATGCTAATAACTTTTTATAGGGTTGTCAGATCTTCAATGTATTGGTCGCGTTGGAAAGGTCTTTGAAATACCTTTCTAAAAATGTATAACATGCCGGGGTTTCTTACAAAAACCACCCTTTTTACAATCTTCCGGACTTTTGTTAAAATCGTTTTTTTAGCATAACTTTTGAAGTACTTAACTAAACTGCCTAATTTTTAATAGCGACTTATGGGACCCCAAAACGGATCGAATGACGCCAAAACGGACAAAATCGGTTCACCCAATGTCGAGATAATCGAGTGACAATTTTTTGATCAACATCCCACCACACACACAGACATTTGCTCAGAATTCGATTCTGAGTCGATAGGTATACATGAAGGTGGGTCTAGGAGGTCTAATTGAGAAGTTCAGTTTTCGAGTGATTTTATAGCCTTTCCTCAGTAAGGTGAGGAAGGCAAAAAGCGAGTTTGGCGTATGTCCGGAAGATTGTAAAAAGGGTGGTTTTTGCAAGAAACCCAATCATGTTATACATTTTCAGAAAGGTATTAAAAAGACCTTTCCAATGAGCCAAAAACATTGAAGATCTGACAACCCTATCAAAAGTTATTAGCACTTAAATGTTATTTATACACTTTTTGGAGGCCGGATCTCAGATATTTCAATGAAAATGATGTCCGGGTCCATCATGCGACCTGTCGTTAGTTAGACAATCGAAAGACCTTTCAAATGAGCCTAAAACATCAAGGATCTGACAACCCTATCAAAAGATATTAGCACTAAAGTGTTATTTATACACTTTTTGGTGGCCGGATCTCAAATATTTTAGTAAAAATGATCTCCGGGTCCATCATGCGACCCATCGTTATTCAGATAATCGAAAGACCTTTCAAATGAGCCTAAAACATCAAGGATCTGACAACCCTATCAAAAGTTATTAGCACTTAACTGTTATTTATACACTTTTTGGTGGCCAGATCTCAAATATTGTGATAGAAATATTGTCTAAATCTTCCATGCGTACTATCGTTTAATAGGTTTTTTTTTATCAGACTATGCCGATGAGCCTGAAATATTGAAGGTCTGCGAATCCTATCAAATGAAATGAATAATAAAGTTGATTTGTTAAACATGCTAAGGGGGAATGTTGCTATTTTTACTGAATGTATTGACTTCATGAATGTGAGGAAGGCACCAACCACCTAAAGGTGGATTAAGAAACGTTTTTTTGTTTTACCGAATTTCGGTAAAGAAGTCAACCGGTTTTTTTTCATGGTCAACTACCGGAATCGGTATATAAAATTAGAAGTGTGTGCAAAAGATGTACAATACTTTAAAAAAAATATTGCCCTAGAGCCTACAAAGTAGTTTCCCTATTCATATTCCATTCCAGTTTTGCATTTTTTTTTGATATATATGGAGAAAAAGCTAAATCTATCAAAATATCGATCTGAATTTTTGCAAAATAGTAAGTGCTTACAGAGAAAAAAAATGCAAATTAAATGAAAATGTCTGATGTTTGTTTGGAAATAGACATAAAAAATCCTTTTAATTGGCAATGATATCCGATTTTCCTTTACTTGATGATTTGAAAATTGTCGAAGGGATTTAAAAAAATAGAGGGCTCAGTTTAATATTAAGGGTGATTTCGCATTTCTCTCCGGCAAACAAAACAAAATTTCTCAAATATTTAAAACAAAGTTTATTTTAGTTCTGCGGACCACTTCCGCACTCGAAATACACATCAGTTTTATTACGTTAGTTAGATACCATTGCAATTCACGCTATAACTCACGAAAACTTTCCCCTCATTTTCCCCGGTAAACAAAGTCCCAAAATCCTCAAAAGGGACGTCTGCGCGCTACTCCTTGGACGCCATCAGCCACATCAGGTTGCCGCTGAACTTCTCGATCCGCTTCAGGTCGGACAGCACCTCGGTCTTGAACTGGACGCACTTGACGTTGTCCGTCAGCTTCAGCACGACCTGGTTCTTCTGGTGGGTGTACTTCATCGTGAACCGGCACTGGCACGGGTTGGCAATGTACATGTTCTCCGCGGCGATCTCAAAGTCCTCCCAGGATTTGGCGAACACCATGTTTGTTGGATTTGATTTAATGTGGGGTTCCGGATTAAATTAGTTGAACGAATTATGGCTACAGTATCGTGCGTGTACTGCTGCTGCGGTGAGGGTGGTTTTTGTTGTTTTGAAAGTGATGTTTGCGTTTGACAGTTCGTGCTGGTGGCTAGCTAACGTCATCAAATTTGGGGTGGTGAGTTGTCATTGGGGTGGTGGATTTGGACCAAATGGTCGAAACGTGATGATTCACCCTCAATTTTTTTTGAAATTTTATGTATTTTTTTAAGGTTTTTTAATTTATTTTTTTAAAATATATTTTTTTATATATTTTTTTGATATTTTTATTTTTTTATTTTATGGGCGTTAATGATTTAAACAATTTTCAAGGCAAAAAAGAAAAAAAGTGGCT
Organism: Culex pipiens pallens; assembly: GCF_016801865.2. Taxonomy (NCBI): domain Eukaryota; kingdom Metazoa; phylum Arthropoda; class Insecta; order Diptera; family Culicidae; genus Culex; species Culex pipiens. The sequence goes on from NC_068939.1 coordinate 14,825,129, forward strand.
ACATGTTACCTTGAAAAAAATAATAATATTTTTTCCTTTCAATTTTATTATTAACCCTCTACAACCCAACCCCGCCTTTAGACGGGCTTCGATTTAAAAAATCGCCAAAAATCCATTTTTCAACAAATTTTTGATCCTTTGAAAGCATTGGAAAGAAAAACTCTCGAGTTTTTTTTTGAAAAGGTCCTATAAACAAAATTTTTACTTTTTGCTTTTTGGGTGTTTTTGAATACCCCTGACTCAAGGCGGTTCTAAAAACACCCAAAAAGCAAAAATTTAAAATTTTGTTTATAGGACCTTTTCAAAAAAAACTCGAGAACTCTTAAAATTTTAGAAATTTTTTGGGTTGGAAGTTTTACTTGTTTTATGTGACTTTGCCAATGTTTTTAAAAATGTATTTTTTTTAGAGGTTAACTTTGGTAGTGTTTTTACTAACATTTCTTATATTTTAAGTAAAAATAAGTATGCAGTAATTTTTCTAGTGCCCCAGACTATGCTTCTACGCATTTATTTACAATTTAAATGATAATGGTGCCATTTTATAGCAGAAAAACATGCAAAAAATTGAAAAAGTTACTGTAAAAACATGAAAATACTAGATAGGCAAAATGTAATGATGGAAGGTGGTAGAATAGGCCAAATATTACCAAAAAAAAAAAACATAAACTAAACAAGATAAATGCAAATTAAAATACTAAAAATGAAACAACAAAAACATAAAACAAGAGAAGTAAAGTTTTTCGTAGGACAAAAGTTGCTTAATATGACCTCCTAAACACGGGAAAAATAAAAATTTTAGAAAAAAAATTTGGGCAGTAGAGGGTTAAAATCAATTTAACACTCTAATGCCCATTTCAGCACCAGTTTTAATTTGAAGGGACCGTCCATCAACCACGTGGACACCTATTTTGAAATTTTTCGAGTTGCAATTTCATCCAATTTGTGTTGATTTAGTAGCTCGTTTGGAAATTAGCATAATTTTGTGCGAGGTAAAGTTTTAGTGTCTTCGACGAATGGCCCTAATTTTTTTATAAAGCGAAAAAAAATCCTGAAAATATTCGGAAATGGTCAGATTTTTTGAAACACTCTAAACGTGAACCTGGAGTTTGTTTTTCATGATTCAATAAACAACATTCTCGTTTTTTGCTTTTAAAGTGTTTTTGAATTCATTTGGAGTCAGGAGCTAGGTCTTGAGTATTCAAAAACACCCAAAAAAGCAAAAAATATAAAAAATAAAATAAAATCTTTTTTGGACCTTTTAAAAACTCCGGTTGTTAAACCCATTAAACCTAGTAAAAAGTTGTCCAATAACTTTTTTTGAAAAATCCAGTTTTTTTTTTTAATTTGTGAAGTACACTATGTTCTTTTAAATAAAGGAGCTATTACACTACGCACAGGTGATTGCAAACAAACAAACAAACTCGCACTTTTTGACAGTTTGCCAGTTTGTCTGCTTTGTTTGTTTGCCTGGATTTGTTAGTACAAACGTCAGTCTGCATACATTTTGCCTGGTTTGTGAGTTTGCCGCAAACAAGTTTGCGAGTTTGGCAAACTGTCAAACACGAAAAAGTGCGAGTTTGTTTGTTTGTTTGCGGTAGTGTAATGGCTCCTTAACATGAACAAATATCAAATTAAAAGCATAAATACAGTAATAAGTAATCATAGTTTGTATGGGTCCTAATTTTGCACGTCTTTTATATTAACTAAATTATGTCAATTAAATATTAGTCACAAAGCCGATTACGTCAGATTATTTTATGGAATTAAAATAACTTGTTTATGCTCACTGAAGCATTATCAAGCAAACGGAAGAAGCAATCAACATAGTGATGATTTAGTTCAGGGGTGCCCAACCTTATGGTCCTGCGGGCCAGATCCATTTTTTCTGAAGCAGTGGCGGGCCGGAACTAATGTCGGTAAAACTTCAAAAAAGCAAAAAAAAATCATAGTATTTATTTTCTTAGATTGTTTCAAGTATACAAATAAATAAACTAGTGTTGCAAATAAAATTCATTCCTCTTGATGTGTTTATTTAATTTACATTTTTTTGCTTAAAATTGTATTGTAATTGATTTTGTCGATTGAAATTAAATAGATACCCCGATATCATTAACTAACAAAATATTAAAATTGAGTCGTTGCAAGTTTGGTTCAAGTTTGAATTTTTTTTGCGTTGTTGTGCACCTTTATTTAAATATTAAAAAAAAAAAAAACATTTCAAATTGATTTTAAAGACACGAAATTCTAAAAAAGTGTAAACAATATTTATCTGCTAGTTTTTAATTCTTCGTTCTTAAAATTTCTTAGAATTATTGAAGTTTATGAATAAAAAATTTGCTATCTGATTTCTTGCTCATTTTGAAACATTTTTAATAATTTTAAAATATTTGCAGCGATCTTTATTTTCGATATGATTAATTTGCTTTTTAAGATTTTTTCCAGCAAAACTTTATCATTGAAAAGTTGTTATGAAAAAAAAACTTATTTTTCTTACTCATTTATGAAAAATCAATTTTAATCAAAATCCTCAAAAATGTAACCATTTAATTAGAAGTAAAAACATCCAAAACATTAGGTGTCTTTTTGCAATCTTTTTGTCAATTTTTCAGGTTTAGTAATTGATTCTGAAAATATCAATATAGAAATCATAAGAATTAAATTCATACATAAAGAATGTTGAAATGTGAAATAAAATCATCGTCCCGCCCGTGTGATCAATAGGACCGCGCACTGGACTCACAATCCAGAGGTCGCCAGTTCGAATCCCGCGGCGGGCGCTCTAAAATTCTTTGTGTAAATATGGGTTTTCGGCTCCGTCGCTCCGTGCCATACTTTTATACACTTAGGAGCCCAGGGCGGCGAAGTCCTTGTAGATAAAAATGAAGACACTAGTGGTTCGTACTAGCAATGGTGGCCGACAGCTATAAAGTCAACTTCTTCGAAATAAAATCATTTAAAAAAATTCAAAGGCAAAATCCAAACAAAACGTTGAGTTAGCAACATTTTATATCAAAAGCAAAAATAAACAAATACATGATTTGTTATATTATCTGAAAATTTGATCTCAAGATTATTTTTTTTTAATTTTGACACTCAATTTATGTATTGAGTATTTTATGAACAGCTTAATGCCGGTCAAAGAACTATTTTGAAAAGCCGTCGCGGGCCGGATAAAATGGCTTCACGGGCCGGACGTTGGGCAGGTCTGATTTAGTTGTTTTGATCCAACACGTATGAAACAATGCAATGTTAAACATTAAATTTTGATCAAATTTTGCAATCATTTTTCAAACTCTTGGAAATACATAAAATGCACGAGGCTTCCCTATCCGATATCACCGCGCTGTTTTGGAAGTAAACAAAAAAGCAAAACGACGTTGTTGTTGTTGTTGGCTGCGATGTTGGAAGGTGTTGGTGGCCGTACAGCTTCGTGATCACACGGGAAGGTTGATGTGTGTTGAATTTTTGAGTGGATCCAAGACTTTGCGCACGCAAAGATTTACTTCTTTTAAAGGTGAGTTGTGAAGACGAGCGAGGTGCTAATCAGGTGTGGTCTCGTCGCTGGAACAGGTTTAGTATCCTGGACGAAGTTTTTAGTTTTTTTCTGGGTGTGATTAATTAATGGTTGATTTTGCTTTCAGAAAAGTTCGATTAATGATAGTGTGTGATGTGGCACAGGTGATTGTACCGTTATATTAGTAGAATAATATAAAGCCAAGATGCTGGACACGCTGTTGGATCTGCGTTCGATCAACCTGATCAACTTTCTCTTCGTGCAACTGTTTGTGCTGATTGTGGTTTTGGGTGGTTTAATTGCCACGGTAGAGCGATACCTGCCGAACGCCATCAGGCAGTCGTTCCGGTATGGCAAACACGCCTTCCAGGGTCCCCAGGACCGCTTTACGTCGCTGCTGGAGGTTCCCAAGTCGTGGTTCAAGCACTTTTACGTGTTTGCCGCGGTCTGGTCGGTGGCTGGATTCTACTTTATGGTGAATGCCTACTTCATGGGCCGCCCGACGCCCGGCTTTGTGGTGGACTTTTTGGACATTATGGCCACCAGCAAGCGAACGGTTAGAAGTGAGTTATTTAAGATTTTTTTCAAGGGAGACTTTAGTTAATGGAGCGTTTTCTTTCAGCAACCCCTACGGAGACCATGGTGGCCATCACGCTGATAACCATCCAGTGCCTTCGTCGGTGGTACGAAACGCAGTTCGTGCAGGTGTTTTCCAGCAAGCTGAAAATGAACCTGTCCGCTTACCTGGTGGGCTACGTGCACTATTTTGGTGAAGTTGTTGCGCTCCTATCGCAAGCCGACGGCTTCGTCCGGATGAACACTGCCGCATCGCTGATGCCGTACCGCTTCGAGCTGACCCCGCGGATCGCCTTCTGGATCGCGATCTTCATCTACGCGTGGCGCTACCAGTTCCAGTCGAACCTGATCCTCGCCAACCTGCGCAAGGATCGCACCGGTGCCGTCACGACCCAGAAGCATTCCATTCCCCGGGGAGGATACTTTGAGCTCGTCTCGTCGCCGCACATGTTCTTCGAGGTCGTGATGTACGTCGCACTTTACGGACTCACCTGGCGCAACACGTCCAGCCTGTACGTGCTCGGCTGGGTTATTTCGAATCAGATGATGAACGCCTGGCTCACCCACCAGTGGTATCGGGAGAACTTTAAGGAGTACCCTTCGACGCGACGCGCCTTGATTCCTTACCTGCTGTGAGAGAGTCTTTGTCGCGCGACGATCGATAGAACGTGCATCCATTCGAGATTCTCGATTGTGACTCAGCCCGGTACAATTGCGACTTAAGGGTTAGCGAGAAAGACATTCTTCGCTATCGTTCCAAGGATGGTGATACAAAACAACACAAAACACACAGCGTTCTGTTTACATTTGGAATGTTGGCCAACTAAATAAACCAATTTTATTTATTTCTTACTAAAATCACAAGAATCAGCGTTAATTCTTAACGGAGTGTGTCAATTAGAGACTGAAAGAACGTTCCCCTTTTATTCTGGTATAGGTTAAAAGTCTTGTCGGTTAGCTTCTCTGCGTGCGGACTAGCGTAAGTCTGGCGTCTACACCTTCCCAAGAATATCATGCGTGTACAACTTCTTCCGGTAGCCTCGTCGCACCACCAACTTGACCGCGATAACCAGTATCACCACGCAAAACACCCACAGCAGCGCTCCCATCCGGATGTCCATTTCGTTCAGCACGTTTCCGAAGATCCGATTGCCTCCCGCAGGATGATAGCTATCGCCGTGAACTAATCGTTGCGGCACCAGTCCAGCTTCCTGCAGTCCCAGCGGATGACGGTTGTCGAATCCGTACATTCGCTTCAAGAACGCCAACACCTCGAGTAGATTCCACTCGTGGCCGTCGTCCAGAGTGTACTGCCGGTGGTTGTGGTGATTGGTAAGGATCTTTTTGCGACACTCGGGGCACGTTTCAGCGTCTGGAAATTGGATCTTCGGGTGGTCAGAATCTTCCGTAGCGTCACCGGAAAGTCGTTTGTTGACCTCGTTGTGACTTGACCACAGCCAAAGGATCGCGTCGTCTTTGCTAGTCACGTTCCAAATTTTGTTTCGCGCAGCCATCTGCTGGAAGTGACTGGAACAGTCGGAACAACCGAAGAAGTACTTGATGTAACCGTGCATGGCCTGAAGGATCTCCAGCGGATCCGTGGAGATTTCCGACTCTGCTGCCTGCACCGTCAAATAGTGGAACAGTGTCCAAAGGCCGCAAGGATACCGCCTCAAGCCATCCTTCTCGCTCGAACATCCCATCCACCTGGTCGAGCTGAACACCGGCGCTCGATTCTGCTCCAGTTGCTTGATCTGCACCGTATACTCTTCCGCTTTCACTTCACTCTCCGCGTTCAGCACGTACTGCCGCACCTCCTTCAAGAACTTCATCCCATTATCATTAAACGGGAAGTACCGCACCAGAACGTTCAGAAACCGTTGCAAAGCAAGCAACCGCTCACCGTCAATCTTCTTGAACCTCGCGACCTCCTTGAACAGCGCAAACCGAACAGCCTCCTCCAAATCTGCCTGATAAATCACCGTCGGTCCCAGTTCCTGCACCCTCTCCTTCAGCGCTTCCTCCTGCTTTTGCTCCATGATCGCCGATATGTCCTGCTCCGTTACCGGGTCCTTACTCGTCGACTTGGTCGACACCTCAGTCACACTGATGTGGTGCTCGTTCAAGTGCCTCCGGATCGCCCCAGCCACCTTCTCCCGACTAAACTCGTCCACCGGCAGCCGAATCTCGCCCATCGTCCCACCCACAATCACCTTCAACCCGCTCGGTTCCGTCTTATCCGTGGTCCTCCGAACCACCGCCAAACTAGTGTCCACAAAATCCAGCATCACCTGACTACCAACAGTCGTTCCGTTGGGCTCGTTTTCGTTGACGAGGTACGCGTACTTGGGCGGAACCGTGCGGCCTTCCGGGGTTGCGAACAGGTCCGCCTTTTTGAGCGTGGACAGATCCAGCGGGGTGAATTCGGGCCAGCCTGGGGGTTTGTGGGTCACGTTGTGCATGTGCTCGATCAGCGCGTTGATGACCTCGGCCTCGGCGTGGGCGCTCAGCGGGTCGCCTGAAATGGGAGACCGTTGTGAGAATTTCCGGAATGAGGGTACTGAAAAATCTTGCAAGTGGCGACAATCAACTTCTTTGAACAGAATGCGATCATTACTAATTTTATTTTTAAAAGATCGTGTACTACAGAGTGAAGGCCTAGAATTACCAAATTTTTTTTTTACCAGAAAATCCAATTTTTAGAACAAAAAAGTGTAAAGCATGGGCAATATACAGTCCAGACTCGATTATTCGAAAAAAAAAATCACTTCGGATATTCGAATCACGAAATAGTAGTTTATGCAACAAGTTGCAAAAAGAGGATTTTTTCAGCACGAGTCGTACATTTATCCAACGAGGTTCACCGAGTTGGATAAATACGACGAGTGCTGAAAAAATCAAGTTTTGCAACGAGTTCAATACAACATTTTTTGCAATTCCGAAAAACACCCATTGAGTGAAATTTTAAGTCAAATTTTCATGAATTTGTCAATAAATCGTTTAAATCAAAACAATGTTAAAAAGTGTTACTTTTCGAAAAAAGTGCTGAAAAGTTCAACTTTTCAGCACCCTTTTCAGTGCTGAAAAGTAGAACTTTTCAGAATTTATTTTGAAAAGTGTTGATATTCGATTCTGTTATTTTTGGTACAGAAAAGTAGGCTATTTCGTCGTTCAAGAATGACAGGAAAAGTAAGTAGTTTCACGACGGAATTGCAAGAAAAAATATTTCGTTGTCTTTTTTTTAAATGTCGAGCTCTAAACTACGCTAAAGTGATTTAATTTTTTTTTAAATCCAAGATGGCGGTCAAAATGGCGGTGGCGAAATATTTAAAAAATGTATTTTATTATTTGATAGGCCATTTATGTATCCAAATTTGACTTAAATAGGGTCGCAAACTCGAATTTGATGTTAAAAACATGAAAATGTAAAAAAACGAAAATACATATTTTTTTGATCGTGATTCGATTATTACAAATCTTCGGATAATCGAACTACGGATAATAGAAACTTCGGATAATCGAGGCTTCGGATAATCGAGTTTGGACTGTATAAGTTTCACCATGCCTAAAAGAATTGGGTACTAAAGCCCTATGCCAATTTTCATGTACAACGGTAAAAAAAACACGATTAAAAATTAATTCTGATCACTTTTTTTCATTTTAATGCAAAAACATATTGACAAGACAACATTTTTTCGATGGATCAACTATGGTCCCCTTGGAACGAGCTGCCAAGTAGGAGCTTTTCTGTCAAGAAGGACCGCGAGGATAATTTTTCAAAATTGATTTAAAAATCCATTTTAAACTCTTTGTTGTCGTACAAAGGGTCATTGTACTCAAAAAAATAAACTTTATCGCTGTAAACAATAATATCAGCAATCTAAGCTTCATTTTAGGACCCAATTCTTATAAGTTTTCTTCTATTTCAGATGTCCATCTAGTAGATATTAACCATTGCTTCGTTGCACCCAAGAAGACATCACTCAAAATGAATCTTCATACTTTACCAAACGACATATCTCAAGTAAGTAAAAAATCTCCCAAAATCTAACCCTTTCAGCATGGTATGATCGTTGACAATGTTGCCGCCGCAAACAGGCAAAGTGCAAAGCTTTTCGTTGTGTCTAGGTCAAAGCACTGCTGAATCAGATCGTGCGAGCGTGAAACGCAAAGGGGGAAATTTTGATTCATCATCGCTTTTTTGTTCTACTGTAAAACCATTCTAGTATTCAAGCCTAAAAAAGTGAAAAAGTTTGAGCAATCGATCGCCAGTTTGTTCAGTCTACAGGCGTGGCTGTTTATCAAACAACTTCAACCTGTGTTACAAAAACACACCTGCTTGATGCCTGCAAATGTGAAATCTCGATATTTTTAATGGGCATACACGTGTAACAATTACTGGAAAAAGTGTTCTCACTATAAGGCTGGAAGAACACTTGCTTATTCAAATGCAGCAATTCGTGTGCGCTGAACGAAGTCAAACAATTGATAGCCCAGCTTCAGCATGGATCCAGCCGTCGATCAATCGACTGTTTTATCTCTCCTGCCCAAAGCAGCTCCTTATCGCACAACCTGCCATTTGCGTGTATGCCGCACTGACCCAGCATCTTTTGAGGACGTGTACTTCAAGAAGAACCAACTCACCAATTTTCTGATCGCCATCCTCGTAGTACGGCGCAAAGAACCGAATCGTCGGGTAGGCCATCACCTCAAACTCCCGACATATGGCGTTGTTCTCGTCCCGCGAGCAGTCCAGCGCCGTCACCTTCACCTGCCGATTCCAACCCAGGATATCGCTCGCCAGCTGCTTCCAGACTGGGGCGTAACGCCGGCAAAACCCGCAGTACGAGTTGTAGAACTCCACCAACGATGCGTGCGACTTTCCGTACACCTGCGCCTTCAAGTTTGCAGCATTCAGCGAGATGACCGAATCGTTGCTATCATACAACCCAGTATTTTCGTCCTTGCTGGACACGGCACTATCGGCCTGTCGTTTCAGCAGGTGCTTCTCGTACAAGCTGACACCCGCGCCATCGGTTCCGTCGGACACCAGCAGCAGCAACAGCTGGATCAGACAACCCACCACTATCAACTTCGACGACGACATCTCGAGCGGAGGAGGCGCGCAGATCTACTGATCCATCTGGTTACGCCGACGGTCGGATTTATTAGCGGTGATCCTCGCGACTCGCCAATTTACCTATTGAAGTCAATTGAAGCACTTCTCGCGAATACCTTTTGTACGGCTGCTTTCTCGACGACTGACGTTCCTTCTGCTCCGACACGGACGAGGAGGACGTGACACTGTGGATGCGAAATGGAATACCTAAGCAGCAAGAGCGAAGGAGAAGGAAGCGGTTTGTTATTGTACGTTTTGAGCTTGCTGGCCTACTCTTTGCATGCAAGTTGACGTTGTGTGCACACAACATGTATTCTGATTTCATAGCCGCGTTATTGGATGTTTCTAAAGGGTTGTTGCTCACGTGGATTGATTTAAAATTAAACTTACAGTTTGAAGTCAGGTAACAAAGGAACTTTATGCTTTACATTATATTTATATTAGCAAATTTAAAATAGATCCATTGAATTTAAATATCCATCTCTAAAGTTAAAGATATTCTTTGAACCTTGATCGAAATAATCATATCTGTATTGTTTCATGTACATTTATAAGGATCCTTGGAAACTAAATGTAAGAAATTCTGTTATAATGTTTGTCTTCTTAGTTTAAAACTTTTCAATATAAGTCAAATAGTATTCTCGAACATGTCTCCAAAATTGAAATTTTTAATCGATTTGAAAAATTATAATCCTGTATATTCTTTTTATAGAATAAAAAGATGTTTAATTTTACGATAAATTGTCGCATCATTGGATTTTTAAAGAATTAGTTCTATTTCCATGCAATTTAGCAAATTTTCACTACATAAAAAACTATTTTTGCAAAGTTTTTCTAGAAACTTGCTTGCTCACTTCCCACTGGGTTAATTACTACTTGATTCTGAGTGAAAACGCTTTTTTGAAGCTGCAATTGAGCTCCAAAGCACGGATGGGTCAACATTAGGTACTGGATGGAAATACATGCTCTTCCCCTCATTTTTCATTCTGTTGCCCCTACAAAAGTCCATGCTATTTTTGGGACTTGTCTATAAAAAAATCTCGTATTTTTTTAAAAGTTAAAATGAATGTTTTGACCGGTTTGGAGTCTTGTTATCAAATTTTTCGTGATTTTTAATTTTGTATTTTTATTTGAATGAAATTTTGTTCTCTCATTCCTAATGTTCAAATTAACCTTATTGAGTCTTTGGTTTCTCCGTATAAGCCTACTTATAAGTTTAGGGACTGTCCATACAAATTTGTTATGAAAATATTCTAAAATCCATATCTTGAGAATCGATTTTCTGATGGATTTGATGTCTTTGGCAATACTGTAAATTTACAAGAACAAGAATACAAGAAAAACAAATCTAAAAACATTAACCACTCTTTTTTTTCCAAAAACACGATTTTGACAAACATTTTATTCGTTTTATTTTTAAATATGTTTTATTAACCCGCCTCTAGTCGGGCATCGAGCTAAAAAAAATCACAAAAAATCATTTGAAAACTAATGTTGAACCTTGAAAAAGCATAGTGAAGGAGAGTATTTTTCAAACAATCTGTGGTGACTCATGTGTTTTTGTCAATGTGTTGAAAAAAAAGCAATATTTTTTTGAGTTCAAGCTTGGTCGTCTAAAAACATAAATGCATCAAAAAAATATTAAAAATGTCTGAAGAAAAAGATAATTTAAGTTTTTCGAATAACAACAGTTGACGTTTAAGAGGGCTAACAGTGCCAACAACACATGACAACTTTTTGAAAGTTTTAAAAAAATGCTATCGAAAACTGCAGTGAAAATTTCATAATGTTCTGCGCTTTAGACTTATTAAATATAGATTACCAACTCTTGCTGAACTAAAATATGAATACTGTACAAAATTTTACTCTGGTATCAAATCGCTTATGACCTGCAAGCTTAAAAAAAAAATCTTTAAATAAACTGCAATTTGCTTAAACAAATCTTTACCTTCTTTCAATACATTGTAAAACTCAGTTTACGAAATGTCAAGTTGTCTTTTACGAATAATATTGCTCTGAGTGTATGAACATTTGACGATATTCACAAGCTTTTTAACAGTTAGAAAATAGTCTCAACTCATGCACATCAAAAGGCTTTGCCTTGTTCCATCCATCCGAACTTTTTTTTTATTGGGTAAATTTGTTTTAAAGGAATTTTAAAAGAACAGTTCTGGAGATTTAAAAAAAAAACTCCAATAAACCAAATGTTCAGTTTTTTTTTGTGTTTTTTAATACCCCTGACTCAAGGCGGTTTCAAAAACACCTAAAAAGCCAAAACTGAAAATTTGGTTTATTGAACCTTTAAACAAAGGCTATTTGTCCCGAGTTGACAATGAACTTTAAACAAAGGCAAACCTGGAAAACTACTCAAATATCTTTTAAAAACCAACCAGACAGTGAAATAAATGTGCTAACTAAAGCAAAAAACATCGAAACAAATAAAACATATAATTGCCATCATCAAATTTTGTAGAAATCCGTATTAGGCCGATGCAAATATTTAAAAAAGTTTTTGTCCCTCGGCCCTGGCCGAGGTCAAGGGGGGGGGGCAAAAAAATAAAAAAATATAAAAATTTAAATAACAAGCCATAGTCATCACATTTAAATGAAAAAAGTGTTTTAAAATGCATTTTACACTAGTTCAGTTGTTTTGCAATCATTAGTTTTCAAAAAATCTAAGATCTGACAAAAACAAAAATTGTATCGAAAAAAAAAAAGATTTTGCATCGAAAATTTTCAAAAAATCATAATCTTAAGATAACCCAAACATGCTAAAAATTATTTTAAACGCAGGAGAATGTATTTTAATTTGATTTCAGCTGGTTGCACATGAATTTTCATGGAAATTTTGAAGTTTATTGTAAAAATATTTTTTTTGCCCCCTGATTTTTCGGGCCAATTTTGAAGGGGGGGGTGACAAAAACTTTTAAAAATATTTGTACCAGCCTTATACGACAAAATCAGTACAGAAATCCGGCCGGCTAAATTTGCGAACATGGGAAAAAATCCGTACGGTAAAGATAATATCCGTACAGTTGGTAGCCTAAGTTATAACAATTTTTAAGTGATATAACAAAAAATTAAGTTATAAAAATGATGTTGATCATTAGGGTGCTTCAAATCCGGGCTTCCTCGGGGCTAACCCGGACCCATCACGAGGCTACATTCTAAAATTGAGCTCATTCTGACCAACCTTGTTGTACACCTTTATTCAAATATTTTGAAAAAATATTTAAAAATGATTTTAAACACAGAAAATTTAAAAGTGTAAAAAATATTTATTAAATCATTTTCAATTCGTTATTCTTCGAAATTCAAATTTTATGGAAAAATATATTTTTGCTCTCTTATTTTTTGACTCTTTTTGAGAAGTTTTTTTAAATATTTTTATAAGCGATCAGTACGAATAATTTGCTTTTTTAAGCTTTATTTTCAAAAAAACTTGATCACAAAAAAATTGTCCTGGAAAAATACATTACTTTTTGCTTTGTTATTCATTTAAAAAAAAAATGAAAATAGAAAAAAACTTCGATGTGAAGTAACACAGTTACAACTGACAGAAATTTAAATTTAGAGTCATTTTGTACATTTTTAGACAACAATCCAAGTTTTTTTTTCATAAATTTCACAATTTTACGAAATGGATAATTTTGTTTTCTTGCACCATTTTTCAGTTTAAAAATATCAATATAGAAATTATAAGAATTAAATTCAAACATGAAGAATGTTGTTATAATATGTTAAAATTTGATCTCAAGCTTATTATTTTTTTTTAATTCAGACAATCAATTTATTTATTTAATATTTCATGAACAGCCTTAAGGGCCGGTCATAGAACTATTTTGAAAAGCCGATGCGGGCCGGATGAAATGTCCTATAAGCTATTTTGTTTCATATGGATATAGGACCTATTCAAAAAAAAACTCTACAACTCTTCAAAAGTTTTTGCGCCTTCCACAGGTAAAAAACTGAAACAGTTGCTTTGCTCTATACATTTTTTCGATTTTTCCCCTACAAACTTCGAGGGATTGGAGGGGGGGGGGGGGCCCAAGGAAGCCCGGATTTGGCCCCCCCTAATAATCATAGATGAGAAAAGGTCAATGCGGATGGAGAGCAAATCGATATCAGTATCCCCTCAAAAAGATTGATAGTAAGCGTGAAAAAGAAAAACAATGAAAAATATTAAAAAAGATAAGAAGAAAAATTAATGGATAGATCGATGCTCCCCTCACAAAGACAAAAATATGAAACAGATGTTAGGAAGATCAATAGAAGAACAGGAAATCAGGAATAAGACATAGTTAATACGAATAGGGAGCAAATTGGACGCCCCCACATGTATATGGAGAATCAAAAAATACAATGAAAAGTTGATTTTTTGAAACGAAGAGAAGAATATTAAATAAATTAGAATCAATAAATATTAAAATAACTTTAATTCTTTTTAAGACAAAATGAAAAAAAATGATGAGCTTCAAATTGCTTACACTTAATACGGCAACTAACTCAAGTCCTTTGCGTTATCCTTGCGCATCGCTCTCCACAGCTCAAGAGTTTCCACGCTTAAGTCCTCTCTCCCACTAATTCTTCTCTCTCCCGAAACACCTGAATCAAAAGGGAAAACCCTCACTTTGCGATGCCACCACGCTCACTCTCACTCTCTCTCGCCAGAACCAACCATGCTTCTATTTTCTCTCCTTTCCAGAGTTTTGAATCGCTGCCGTGTCGAGGAGATTACGACGACCAAGTCGGTACGCCGCACGCCACAATCCGCAGCGCTTGGAGTCTCAGTCCAGTTTGGCACTCGCTTAGCGTCGGACGTGTCTGGTTTGTTGGAGAGCTCCCGGAGGTTTCGGATTAAGCTTAGAACGACTGCGTGTGAGTGTGTATGTTCGTGTTTCTCAAGTGAGAGTGAAAGAACTTTACTGCTGCTCGTTGGAGGCGTAAATCGCGAAGAAGTTCTGCTCGTTCCAGATCAGTTTGGATGCTGAGCTCGACCGGAACGGGTCAGCTGCAGGGATTTACGTTGCCGGGTCTTGGAAGTGTTGTATCGCGGGATCGACTTTGAGATTTAGTCTAAAGTGGCTTGTAAAAGCCTAAGCCCATCAATCAATCCGTTTGACTTTAAGTCACCTCTCGCAGGTGTTGATATCGGGGGACGTTTTTATTAAAGTGTCAAAAGAGCACTCTTGGAGTGGATATTCGGTTGTAAAGTGGTGTCGTGTTTTTTTTCAAAGTGATTGGTGTTACAAAAACAGTTTTTTGTTGCTGTAGAAGAAAATAAGCCACCGAGCCGAGCCAAGAGCGCGAGACGACAGGTGAGTTATGCTAATTGGCGATGGGTTTTTGGGGATCGTTCAAAGAAATCGTTTAATGAATTTATTGCCGCATAAAGCCGTACGATATGGGTGTCATAAATTTTCGTGGAGCGTTTTGCGTTATTTTTTTTTTCAACGTTCGTTTCTTGTCTAATTAACACCTGGACGACGCGCGCGATGGCTTTTTTAAGTGAGAACTTTTTTTTTGCATATCGCACAAACGCACAGGTGAGCGGGTTTCGTGTTGCAGATTCCAAACCCCCGGGGGGAAACATGGTCGTGGATGGTGTTTGTCTTGAAATTTATGGTGCATTTTTTCGCGTGCGAAATGACCAAAGTGGCTTGGTGTAATTAATTATTGTTTTATGGAGGAATGTGCTGCTTGCACAAAAGGAAGAATGCATCTTAATTGAGTTGTGGCTGGTGAGTTATTTGACTCCAGTTATGGGCGTAATAAATTTGAAACTTCTTTCTGTTTTTTCAAGGTTTTGTTTTTTTAAAACAGTTAGGTTTTTTCCTGAAAAAATGACAATTTAAAAATATTTAAGAATCATGATTAAATTTAATTGAATATTGAATAATCTAATCACAATACGTTGTCATAACTTTTTTTTTGTATTTTCTTTGAGGCCAGTGCAAGTAAAATTTCAAATTAATGTGATGCTCAATTTTCATAGAATCCTTTAAATAAGCCAATTATTTTCATACATTCACAATTATTGTTCTAAGCCTAAAAGCCAAATAAGTCGGGTATTTTTTGTTAACTGAATCTAAGAAAATCATTCAGGGTGGCCATTCAAGTCGGGAAATCGGGATTTCGCAAAAATCCACAAAAAATCGGAAAAAGTAGGGAATTTGTGATTTTTTGTTTAAAAGTCATTCAGTTATTTCAAATATTGTTTCCAAATGTTTGATTCCCTTGAAATTTGTTGAGTATGGGTACAAAACTATAGATAAAGCTCAGTTATCGTAAAACATAAATTTCGTACAAAATCCAATCGTTTTTCGTTCTTAATCAAAAATTTTGAAAAACCTTTTTACGCTTTGGAACAAATTTATTTTATTTTTTCTTTTTCGTTTTGTGCTCTTATTTTTTTCAAGCTTGAAATAATAAACGTTATACAATGTAATCTAAAAAGCTTGTAAAAGATTTTAGAGTTTTTTAAATGACGAGAAAAATTAAATTAATTTTTGCATTGGCTTGATTAAACAAAAAAAAAAGTTGAGTTAATACAATATGTTTAAATAATTTTTGTCTAGAAGCATTCGTACCGTCATCAGGGGTGAGATTGGGTCATACAAATTTCAGCATTTTTGTTTGACCTAATCTCACCCCCAGACCCAATGCCACCCCTGATGACGGTATTATAAAATAAGTGGTGAATTTAAACTGGATTTTCCACTGAAAAAAAAAATATTTTAATTTCAATTTGTGTTTTTATTAGAATTTAACAGTTCTGTTCTAGGATGTTACATTTGCAATACAGAGATTTGGAGAACCATTCAATCGAGATCAAGTGAAAAAAATGAGAAAAAAACCCCGGAAAAAAAAACATTTAAATACTGACAACTTTATAAATCGACATTAATTCCAAAAAAATATCAAAATTCACAAAATTTCAAAGGATACTTGATGAAAACATCTTTTAGACAAGTTCACTGATATTTATTGAATTAATTGGAAGAATAATAAATGTAACCTCGTGTAAAGCGTTTTTTGACAATAAATAGAAACATAAAAATAAAATTTTAAATTTGTCTTTAAATTTTTGTCATCACCCTTTTTGATTGCCAATTGAAACGAAGTTTAAAAAAACTTTATGTTTGGCAATTCTAAAATAAACTTTGAAATTATAGGTGCTTTCAGTTATTTTTCAATTACTGGTTATTTATGCTTTTACTCTGAAGCAAAATAATGCTTCCCTTTTTGCAGTGAAGTTTTTAGGAATTTCTCGTTATCGTCGTTCTCGTCTCGTTCTCATTTTTTCCTTAAACTGTCAACAGTTTATTTTTTTTAGAAATTTTGTCCCATAAAGAGTTTTTTATTTGAAATCATTCTTCAGGTAAGAAATGCCTTTTATTTGAAGTTCTGCAAAAGTCGGGGAAAACGGGAAACGCATCTAAGTGGTCACATCAAATTATTTTTTTATATTTCATTATTTTAAAAAGATGCAATTTTTTTTGCACTTCTGTTTGTATAAACTTACATTATAAAAGTAATAGCAAAATTATTATCATTTCAACACTCGTCGTTATTTTTATGAATCTTTGCTCTTTCTGGTAAAAATAAACCCTCGATTTCTTGAAAAACATTTTAAAACTACTACGAGGCTTTTACAAGTTTTTTTTTATATCTTTTTTAAGTTCTAAGTTTTTTTTTTTAATAGTCAGGTGGCAACAATAAACGTGGGTCGATTTTTTTTATATTTTCTTAGGGACAAAAAAAAATTCCTGTATTATTTTTTTTATTTTTTTTTGCTTTAGTATAACAGTTGGTTTTTGAGCCAAGAGGATTTTTGCAATCTTGGCACGAAGTTAGATTTTTTTACTCCTTGCGCCAGTTGTATTTAAAATCAAAGAAATAATTTGAAGATTTAAAACTATTTGATATCATTTGTAATTATAGTGTCATAAATTGAAATAATGATAAAAAAGTGTTGTTGCTGAATTTTGCTTTAAAATTCGTTCAAAATATACTAAATAAAAAAAACATATAGCAACATTAAATCTCTCGCAACCCAATTACCGAAAATCTCCAACGACGAGTTAATCCCTCGTAATCGCCAAGTGCTCCACACACTTACAGTCCTCGATCATTGGACCGAGCATTGCCATGTGCCAAATCAGTACCGTAAAATCCCCTCAGGGGCTATGCAAAATAAAGTTTAAAAAAAAAACCCAATCCAATGCGCGCAATTGAAGGGGTCACCATTTTTGGGACGTTATGCATAACCGTTTCTTCGCCTTTTTCTCTCCGTGTCTCCACAGGTTGAAGATCTCCCCCTCCTTACCCACAAGAAAGCTGACCGGTGGAGCTCTAGAAGGGCAGGCGGAGCAATTCAACCGCTCAGCTGGCAAAAGGTGCGTAAGGGGAATAATCTTTGGATATTTTTTTTTCAGCATAAATGTTTAATATTGGAAAGGGCTTTTAGGAGATGTTGGATTTTTTTGTATTAAAGAAGAAAAATCGGAATGGAACTTTAACCAAATCCAAAAAGTTGGCGTCATTCCCCTAAAAATAGCGAATCAAGCCCGTTGACCAAAAATGCATATGGGGGCATGCACTTTAGCGCGATGCAGGGCAAGTTCTCTGGATGGCCATCTCTTTTGCCTGGCCGTATAGTGTCATTATAATTTATACATATCCCCCCGCGTGCGCGTTCACTTTGGCTTTGGACGGAACGAGTAAGAAGGAGATTTTCCCTCTCCCCGCGTACACAGCTCAGGTCCCCCAATCTTGGCGGGTCCGCGCATTATTGCTTATCGCGAGCGTGTCTTCGGTCTTTAGTGTCAAAAGGTATTCACACGGGGACAGCAGCAGGGATAAAAAAGGTGAGAGATCAGAGACAAGTGGAAGAACTCCTACATTAATTTTTTTTTTCCATAAAAAAAATACAGTCCAAATTCGATTATCAGAAACCTCGACTATCCGAAGTTCGTTTATCCGGAGGTCCGTATGGGACTTCGAGTAATCAGATTATGATTTTTTTTATTTGCTAAACTTTAACACCAAATTTTAGTTTTGCGACCCCATTTTAGTCCAATTTTACTGGTGTATTGCCTATTTTATTTTCAAATGCATTTTCTAAATACTTCATCACAGCCTATTTTAGCCGCCAAAAACAAAAAAAAAAGATTTTTTGTTGTTTCGATTATTTGAAGTGAAATTTCTCTGAGATCTTCGGCTAATCTAGTCTGGACTGTATTCTAATAATTTTACATTAATAACAATTAAGAAAAACTATAATTGGCATTGTGTAAACAATCAAGATTATGATATTAGTTTTTTTAGTGAACTTGTTTTTAAATTCCAAAATAATTCGAATCAAATTTCGGAAATTTACACAACCATATGATTTTGAAGTCTTATACCTTTTTTCATTCTATTTATTTCAAAATTTACTTCAACAGTAAAAATACATACTGAAACTTGTTCAGCATTTTGATTTCAATGTCCACAAATAAAACATTAGTTTCGAAATTGAGAGATGGTTAAGAAAAGCCCTGCGAAATCACCTCCCCTCCCCATTTCCCATTTTGGGGGGGGGGGGGGGGGGGGGTTTATACGAAATCGGTCTTTTTTCTTTAATTTTAATTTTTGTATTTTTTTAATCCGGCTGAAACTTTTTTGGTGCCTTCGGTATGCCCAAAGAAGCCATTTTTGCATCATTAGTTTGTCTATATAATTTTCCATACAAATTTGGCAGCTGTCCATACAAAAATGGTTTATGAAAATTCGAAAATCTGTATCATTGGAAGGAATTTTTTGATCGATTTGGTGTCTTGGGCAAAGTTGTAGGCAGCGATGGAATAATCATCATCAAAAGAAAATCATTGGACGTTCATCTAGAGAAAAAATCCGAAGGGAGTATGGCTCTTCTCTCTCGCGCACGAAAGATCGGTAAAAGGAATCTAAAAAAATCATCATCTTGATTATTCGGCGGAATATCTTTTTCAGTACTACATTAGCAAGTGTAACTTCACACGTCGAAATATGACCTGTCACATTTTGTAGATGGGCAATGTGTGTAAACAAAGTGAAATAAATATTTTTAAGTGGTGCTGACAAGGAAATTCACAAAAAATCATCAGCAGATTGATTTTCTTGGAGAAGTTCGGGAGCGATTTTCTTTTCCGTGATTTGCCTCCTCTCTCTTTCGCGGGTGAAGAAAGTTCGCAAGCGAAATTAATTTTTTTGCGATTATTCCATCCCTGGTTGTAGGTATGGATAAGGACTATACTGAAAAAATATGATACACGGTAAAAAAAATTTTGGTGATTTTTTATTTTACTTTTTGTCACTAAAACTTGATTTGCAAAAAAAAACACTATTTTTATTTTCTGATATGTTTCAGGGGACATCAAATGCCAACTTTTCAGAATGGGCAAAAAATCTCTGACCGAGTTAATAATTTTTCAATCAATACTGATTTAAAAAAAAATGAACTATTGGTCGCAAAAAAATTTCAAGTTCATTTTTCGATGTAAAATCGAATTTGCAATCAAAAAGTACTGTAGCGAAATTTTGATAAAGTGCACCGTTTTCAAATTATAGCCATTTTCAGGTAACTTTTTTGAAAATATTAGAAATTATTAATTTTTTAAATTGGTGCCCATGTTTTAAAAATGTTGAAAAACATATTTTTGAAAAGCTGAGAAAATTCTCTATATTTTGCATTTTTGAACTTTATTGGTACGACCCTTAGTTGCTGAGATATTGCCATGCAAGTGTTTAAAAACAGGAAAATTGTTTTTTTCTAAGTCTCCCCCAAACAACCCACCATTTTATAATATAGATAACTCAGCAACTAATGGTCCGATTTTCAATGTTAAAATATGACACATTCGTGAAATTTTCTGATTTCTTCGAAAAAAATATTTTTATTTTTTTTAATCTTGACCTCAACTTTGAAAAGGGCCAAACATTTAATATTACGCCCTTTTGAAATGTTAATATACAACATAAAACATCTAAGAATTTGCTAGTTCTTGGAGGAATTGCTACTGTAGAATTTATACGAGTTTTTTTTTTTCATAATATTGATAAGTAGTTGCGTTAATGTTGGAAACTAGGCATGCATTTTTTCTTAATCATCTCCAAATATTTTTTTTTATTTTAAATTTAATTTTTTTGAAATGATTTTCAAAACGTCCTTATAGCCATAATAATTTACATAATCCTGAAACAATACGAAGTTTTATTCATTTTGATTTTAAAAATAATGAAAAGCATAAAGAATTTTCAGTTTTGCATCGAAATCCGATCAAAAACTGCTCCGTTTACATTTATTACCTACGACCTTTTGAAAGATATCCTCAGAAATAGAATATAATATATGCACCAAAAGTATGCATTTAACAAGTATTTTGATACTGAGGTCAAATTAAAAAAATCATTTTAAATGAGGAAGAAAACCCGAAATTTGAAAATCGAAATCTTACGAACATTGATTATATTACATTTTAAACATTTACATTTTTAGATTTTTTTTTATTTGTAAATGTATTTTTTATAACATGAAAAATCTGTCTGATTGTCTGTGAATCTCGAGTCCGAAAAAATCGCAGGACCGGTTCTGTGCGTACCAAAAATGAAAGAAATAAAAAAAAACACAGACAATTCATCGCTCGACGGAATTTCGAGGACGACTGTTGTTGGCATTTTTCCTCGCATTTCGCGCGCCGGCATGGCTTTTTCGCGCTAATTGGCGATTACTGATTACCACCCCGACGGACATTCCTGGAGAGTGTGTACAATCTTGCAACGATTCGGCACTGCTAATTGAATGCGGATTGCCAGAGTTTCTTGAACACGTGGAGT